>NC_060125.1:210168893-210471923 GCF_021461395.2 Schistocerca americana | reverse complement strand
CACAGACCAAAACATGACCTAACCGACCAGGTAACTCGTTTCCAGTCGCCATACGCAATGTAAGTGTTTGCAATTGAACTCTCATTACCGGCAGGCTTGTTTCTCAAATTAGTCTCACCTTTTCGCGTACGCTGTTCACATTTCCCCATGCGGCTGTTGGGGAAAGGGAAAATGACCACCAAACTTCTTTATCACCTAGAGCGAAAGTGAAAGAGTGTTAACAAAATGTGCATACTTGTTCCGTAACTACCTCAAATTCCGTCGATGGAATTTATATTTCAGTAATTTCTCATATTTCAATTTTTTGTGCTTTTGCCACCCTTTCAGTGACAAATGAATACGTATAATTAAATTACTCGTAATGAGGTATAAGCACATGCTTCTGATACAAGCTTTTGTTTTCAGCAGTATTGAATATTTAGTTCACTGCTCACAGTCGAAAAGGATATAAGGGTTTTCGAGTGCTTTGATAATTATTACTTACGAAAAAGTCGGAGTAGAGAATTTGCACTAAATTTTGCTTGAAAATGGAATGAAACCACCGCATTATAAATGATGACTAGAATTTTTGGCGAATCCACTATGAGTAAGAGAAGAGTTTACGAGTGGTATAATTGTTTCGTAGAGGGTCGAGAAGAAGTTGAAGACGACGACTGCCCTGGAGAACCTGGCACACAAATTACTGATGACAATGTGGAAGAAGCGAAGAAAATGGTTCTAGAAAATCGCCGAATCGCTATCAGGGAGTTTGCTGATGATGTCGGGACATCCTTTGGCCCATGCCAAGAAACTTTTTCCTATGGTTCGGGCGTGAAACTTGTAGCACCAAAGTTTATTTCGAAACTGCTGAACTCCGACCGAAGGTGACGTCACGTAAGCATCGCTCAGGAATTGCTGTATAAGGTCGGCATCGATCCAGGATTCCTGAAGAAGGTTAGAACAGGTAGGTAAATGTAGTTATGTGGGTACTATGTCGAAAACAACGGCCAGTCGTCCGAACGGAAACTGCCTGAAGAGACAAGGCCAAAAAAATCTTGGAAAGTCTGACCACATGTGAAGATTCTTCACAATTTTTTCTTCCTTACAATCCGATATTTCATCATGAGTTCTTCTCTTACGGTCATACAGTCAATGTAGAATACTAACCGGAAGTTATGTGTCGTTTGCGTGAAACAATGAAGAAAATGACTAGAATTGTGGCAAAACCACTCATGGAAATTGCATAATCGTAATGATTACGCTAACACATCAATGCTTGTTCAGTCATGTATTCAAGGAACATAGCTCCCTGCGACTTCTTCCTATTCTCGAGGCTGAAGAGAACAATGAAAGGACGTCGTCTTGCGACCATTGACGAGACAAAACCAGAATCGCAGAAGGAGCTGAACATTGTAACTAAAATTCAGTTCCAGAAGTACTTCCAAGATCAGAAAAAGGGCTGGCCCAAGTGAAATAAGAGGGGTATTTCGTCGATGGGGACAAAGTTCCCGTTACTTTTTGATCACACCTCGTATGTGAATCAAATCCAAAATTTAAGCTAATCTGTTATGTAACACATATACTATAAATTTTGTTTCTATGACATCTTTTACTTTTTCGGGATTGACCTCTCTACAGGTCAATATATGGAACTGTGTATCGTGTCTGTTGTCACTCCACGTCATTAAATTGCTTCTGTGTCTTCCATTAGGTTGACCTGTGTTCTCTGAGCTAATAATCAAAACGTAACGATTTTCGTGTTCGAAACCAGCCAGTAGATGAAACCATACAATTATAAAAGTGTATGAAAGTATGCTCCACATCACCTTCTAAATCAATGGACAGATTGCAACCAAACTTGGTACACATATTATTTACAGCCTGGAAAGAATCACAGTGGCGGTGAGAGGCTGCCACCCATCACAGAGGTGGGGGTGACTAGGCAGTGTATCCCACGACAAGAAAACACCCATACTTCAGTCATTGAGTATTCGAGAATGAAAGTACTTAGGGACTTGCAACAAACATTTGAGCATAATTTCAAAACTTCAAGAACCATTTTCTCGTTGATAACCTCCGCGTGATGATGAAAAGAAAAACGTTTATCATATACTGCATTTTCGCTGTTCATGCAGTAAAACTGCCACATGAAGCATGATGTTTTAATTTATTACCTCCTTACTGCTAACTGTATTCCTGACAAATTTTGCGTGCAATATTCAGAGTGTAGCCATGTATGGAAGTGAAACATGGACGATAAACAGTTTGGACACTAAGAGAATAGAACCTTTCGAAATGTGGTGCAACAGAAGAATGCTGAACATTAGATGGGGTAGATCACATAACAAATGAGGATGTATTGAATAGGATAGGGAGAAGAGGAGTTTGTGGTACAACTTGACTAGGAGAAGGGATCGGTTGGCAGGACACGTTCTGAGGCATCAAGGGATCACCAATTTAGTATTGGATGGCAGCGTGCCGGGTAAAAATCGCAGAGGGAGACCAAGAGATGAATACACTAAGCAGATTCAGAAGGATGTAGGCTGCAGTACGTACTGGGAGATGAAGAAGCTTGTACAGGGTAGAGTAGTATGGAGAGCTGCATCAAACCAGTCTCATCACTGAAGACCACAACAACAACATGTAAGATATATATTTTACATGTGCATATGTTGGCAAATCCAAGGGTAAAAAGCTCATTCTAAACCCCTGGAAAGATTTCAGTCGTATTAAGTACACATATTAGTTACAGTCTGTGAAGGAAAGCGGAGGAGATGGACAGAGACAGTAGGAGGAAGAGATAGGCAAAGAGATGTGGGAGAAGGACTCGAAAAGAAATATGGGAAGGAGGAAATGCACAGAGAAAGGAAAGGAGGGAAGATTAACTGGAAGAGATGATGGAGGAGGTACACAGAGAGAAGGGTAGGAGAAGACGCACAGAGAGAGAGAAAGATTGACAAAGGAAGGGGAAGGAAGTAGAGTTGAAGGGTGGAGTAGGAGATGGACAGAGGGGAATGAGCAGACGAACAGAGGGTTGAGGAGCTGATTGATAGAGATAGGGGGGGATGGGCAGAGAGAGGGGCAGCGGGAGATGGACACAGAGAACGAGTAGAGGGGTGGACAGATAATGGGGGGGGGGGGGGGAAGATGAGCAGAGAAAGTTCCGGAGGTGGCCAGAGAGAGTGGGAAGGAGAAGGTGGATAGAGAGAGAGGCAGAAAGAGAAGAACAGAGAGAGAAGGTAGTGGGACAGAGAGAGGGGGAAGGAGGAGTTGAACTAATAGAAGAGTAGAATAAATACATACCTGGGCAATGCCATATACTCAGAACGTCAAAACACATATTAAAAGTAATGTGGAGTGTCTGTGCATACCGACAAAACTTAGTAAGGGAATTCCTTAGCACCATAGGGGTTATATTGAGTGCTAACTGTCCATCATCCCTCATCCACGAAGAATGTTTCGTCTATCATAGTTATAGAGATATGGATGTGTGAAGTGGGCATTTGTTCGCGATGTTATAAATGTCAGAATGATTTGGCTGTCTGTGATTCTGTAACTCCACCAGTCTCCCGCAGTCTCTTGGGGGTTATATGGTATGGTATCATTCTGCTCCCGATCCATGAAGGCGGTTTAATTTGGATTTGCAAAGGTTGAGTTCGGAGACATAGTTGTCTAAAAAAAACATTGCAAAATGGATTTTTCACGGGAAGACGATGAAGCAGCTCGGAATTGAGTGCCAAAGCGGCAGAGAATGGCCTGAATGTTCCTTCTAGGATGTTCGAAAATGCTGTAGAATGTTCCAAAACGTTATAGAATTTTCCAGAAGGTACTAGAGTGGTCTAGATTTCCGAGGAAATCCGTCATTAGTAGGAGATACATTACTTACACTATCAAGACATTTTCGGAAACGCTTTCAATTATTCCAAAATAAACGCCATTAGATGAAATCAACGCATGTTAGTAGAAATCGTCTCGGGGGAGGAAAGACAGCAAAAAGCACATATTAGGATTCAACTTCCCTATAGTGAAAAAGCGAAACATTTTGTCGAAGAGTTCTTAGAAAATTAGTGAAGGTGCGAGCCCAGTTCATTGTGTAACTGTCCAAACTGAACTTACAAATGATACACGTAAAATTATCAACACCCTAAGTAAATTAATAGTTTCTTTCCAAACATTTTTCAAAATTCATCAGGGTTGTTACATGAAAGAGCCATTTTGGGAGTAAGAAATAAAGTAATTGACGATAATATTGTAAAATATCAAAACAAAAAAGGTTATGAACACTTATCAAACAGTATAATTAGATCAAAAATAATATCAAGGAAAGATACCAATAATACCGGAGGCTCTGCTCATATCTACCGTAATGCCATTTCAATTCAAAAGATTGCAATTTTTAGTAAAATTATCATTTTCACTAGTATACAAAATTAAAGCAACAAACTGCTTTTTCCCCATCCTGTGCCAAATCACCATATAATCGTACAAACTGTCAACAAATGTCGTTACGATCGTGTTCTCCACGGAACATGGCATTCCGACAAACGGACAACCATTCCAATAATGACGCCAGGACACCTGTCAAGTGGGGTAGTGATTGCAGGGTAGTCCAGCATCCACAGTCGCTGTTTACACGGTCACAGACGGTACAATAGGACACCGAGAAGACGCCTACAGACTCTCTACCGTGGATGGCCATACAAAGAACGGAAGCAAGAGAGTCGCCAATTGATGTGGTCCGATGACTTAATGTGAATCATTCTGCCGTTTCTAGGATAAGATGACAGTTTATCGAGACTGAAACTATATCCCGGAGACCAGTACAGTGTCGAACAAGTGTGACTTCAGAAGGAGTGGACCGTTATTTGGCTATCAGTGCACTACGGTACTGCCTTAGTACAGCACTGCAACAGGCATCTGACCTCGCAGCATCCCCTTGATGTGTTGTACCGAGGCTAAGGATCTTCAGAAGGCTTCATCAAGGTGGTCTTTAATGTTGGAGACCTACTGTCTATTTACCTCTGGCGTCTCTTCACAGAATGCCTAGAGTGGAGCCGTCAATATGCCACATGGACGGTCGAACACTGGGCCAATGTTCTTTGCACAGATGAGTCCCGATTTGGTCTGGAGAGTGATTCTCAATGGATTCACATCTGCAGGGAAGGTGGAAAACGATTTTGGGGCCCAGACATTCTGGAAAGAGACCGATATCGCGGAAGATCACTAATGCTGTGGGCAGCGATTATGTTGACCATTCGAACACCTATTCATTTAATTGTACACGTGAATCAGCTAGATTTGAGTGCTCTCAGGTACCGTGAGGAGCTCATGGAAACTCATGCACGGTTGCTGAGAGGTGCTGTGGTCTCAGACTTCCTACTGATGGACGATAACGCTCAATCTCATGTAGCACAGGTATATAAACGGAAGATATTCCACTCATGAAGTATCCTGCTCGCTCTGCCGATTTGAATCCCATAGAACATGTCTGGGATGCTCTGCAAAGACGGGTTGCATAACGTCAGCATACGCGAACCACTCTCCAAGACTGATGAGCTGGTGAGCAGATCTGCAGGAAGAATGGGGGTTATTGCCTCACCATGAGACATCATTTACAGCATGTCCCGCCGTTGTCAGGCCTGTATTGGTGCCAGAGGTGGTCACAATCCTTACTGGGCATATTAACCAGTTTTCAAAATGTGTGTACAAAACTGTCAAGTTGGAAAAAAACGACGAATATTGTTGTCCACCGTTATGGATAATGCAATTGATTAGCTTCTGTATTCTTTAAATTGTTTCTACTTTACTATTGCCTCTTTATCCTGTTTTGTGCCAAAACAAAAGCAGCCTTGCAAAATTCCCGATTGTTTCTTTAATTTTGGATGCCAATGTAGTAACACTATAAAGAAAGCACAACGACAAACGTTAAGATGTGTTTGTTGTTGTTGTGGTCTTCAGTCACAAGACTGGTTTGATGCAGCTCTCCATCCTGCTCTATCCTGTGCAAGTCTCTTCATCTCTGAGTAATTACAACAACATACATCCTTCTGAATCTGCTTACTGAGTTAATCTCTTGGTCTCTGTCTACGATTTTTACCCCCCCACACTTCCCTCCAGTACTAAATTGGTGATAACTTGATGTCTCAGAATGTGTCCTACCAAACGATCCTTGCTTATAATTACAGTTAGGCTGTGCCACAAATATCTTTGCTCCTCAGTTCTGTTCAGTACCATCTCATTAGTCACGTGATCTATCCGTCTTTAGCATTCTTCTGTAGCATCATATTTCAAAATATTCTATTCTCTTCTTGTCTAAACTGTTTACCATCCATGTTTCACTTCCATGCATGGCTACGCTCTATACAGACACTTTCAGAAAAAGCTTCTCACACATAAGTTCTCTATGTTAACAAACTTCTCTTCTTCAGAAACTGTTTTCTTGCCATTACCAGTCTATATTTTATATCCTTCCTATTTAGACCATCATCAGTTAATTTGTTGTCCAAATAGCAAAACTGATCTATTACTCCAAGTGTCTCATTTCCTAACCTAATTCACTGAGTATTAACTGATTTAATTCGACTACATTCCATTATCCTCGTTTTGGCTTTGTTATTGTTCATCTTTTATGCTCCTGTGAAGATACTGTCCATTCCACCCTTCCAAATCCTTTGCTGTATCTGGCAGAATTAGAACTTCAATTTGTTTTCCCTGAACTTTGATTCCTACTCCAAATTTTTCTTTAGTTTCCTATACTGCTTGTTCAATGTACAGATTGAGAAGCTACAAACCTCTCTCACTCCCTTTTCAACCACTGCCTCCCTTTCATGCCCCCCAACTCTTATAACTGCCATTTGATTTCTATACAAGTTGTAAATAGCCTTTTGCTCCCTGTATTCTACATCTGCTATTCTCAAAATTTCGAATAGACTATTCCAGTCAATATTGTCAAAAGCTGTCTCTCAGTCTACAAATACCATTAAAATGGGTTGGCCTTTCCTTAACCTACCTTCTATGATAAGTCTTAGGGTCTATATTGCCACATTTCTGCAGAATCATAACTGATCTTCCCGGAGGTGGGCTTCTACCAGTTTTTTCATTCTTTTGCAAAGAATTCGGGTTAGTATTTTACAGTCATGAATTATTAAACTGATAGTTTGGTAATTTTCACACCAGACACCTGCCTTCTTTGGAATTGGAATTATTATATTCTTCTTGAAATCTGAGGGTACTATGCCTTGCTCACCAGATGGAAGAGTTTTGTCATGGCTGACTCTTCCAAAGCTAACAGTAGATCTAAAGGAATGCTATCTAATCCTAGGGCTTCGTTTCGACTCTCATCGTCATCTACGTCCTCTTCCATTTCTATAATATTTCCCGCAAGTACATCTCCCTTGTACAGACCCTGCATATACTCCTTCCACCTTTCAGCTTTTCCTTCCTTGGTTAGGATTGGTTATCCATCTGAGCTCTTGATATCCACTCAGGTGCTTCTCTTTCCCCCAACCGTCCCCTTAATTTTCCTTTAGGTGCTATCTATCTTTCCCCTAGTGATATGCTCTTCTAAATTCTTAGATTTTTCTTCTAGCTATTCTTGTTTAGCCATTTTGCAGTCCCTGTCGATCTCGTGTTTTAGACGTCTGTATTCCGTTTTTCGCCTCCTTCATTTATCGTATTTTCATATTTTCTCCTTTCATCAATTAAACTTAATATCTCTTATATTACGCAAGGGTTTGTAATAGCCCTCTTCCTTTTACTTACTTGATCCTCTGCTAATTTCACTATTTCATATCTCAAAGCTAGCCGTTTTTTTTCTACTGTATTCCTTTGTACTGTTCTTGTCAATCGTTCCTTTCAAAAATCTTTGCTTCTTTCAGTTTATCCAGCTCCCATCTCTTTAAATTTCTATCTTTTAGCAATTTCTTCATTTTTAACCTACAGCTCATAACCAATAACTTACGCTCAGAGTCCACATCTGCCCCTGGAAATGTCTTACAGTTTAAAATCTGGTTCCGGAATCTCCGTCTTACCATTACACAATCAAACTGAAACCTTCGAGTGTCTCCAGGTCTCTTCCTCGTATACAACCGTCTTTAATGATTCTTAAATCAAGTGTCAGGTACGATTAAGTTATGGTCTGTACAAAATTCTACCAATCGGCTACCACTTTCATTACTTTCCTCCCGTCTATACTCACCAACTATTTCTCCCTCTCTTTCTTTTCCTATTATCGAATTGCAGTCCCCCTTGTTGTGGTATTAACTTGAAGTAATCACGCTTTTCTCGAGGTCAGTTACATGTACCTTATTCTAAAGAAAGACTTTATGTCTCTACTCACCAAGTAATAAGATGACAATTGCAGTTCATAAACAAGTGTTATGACAGGGTAAGCTCATTAAACATGAAACGTAGTGAAAATAAAGCTTAGTTTCATTTTACTAAATTAAATACAGCTGTTTGAGAACATGATGATTTAGTACGACGACACAATTTCTGTACTAAAAGGCTGATTGTTCCTGCAAATCACATAGTTTCTGTGTCAGATGCAACCTTTGGCTCCCCTGTTGTGTACGGACGTTGTTGCTCAGTGGTATCTGTTGTGTTTCTGGATATATAAGTGTGTAAAGTGGTCGCTGTCACAATGATGTGGTCACCAGGCAATCTTTCGTCTGTCTCGCATCAGCGGATTTTAAGGGAAAGAAATCTCGATTTATCTATTGAGGCGAGCTGTTATGAATATTTCGAAATGTTTCAATTTTAGAAAATATTCTCGAATGTTCTAGATTTTAGAATATTCTAGAAAGCTCGTGAATTTTTTTAAAAGTTCTCGAATATATTGGGACGTTCTCATTGTTCTACAAAGAAGTGGTAGACAGAGTACTTTGTTCAAATTAGGTTACTGTTGATTAATTCAGTAGATTTAAGAGTACTGGAAAGTGTTTTTGAGCATTTTTGAGTACCTTTTAGCGTGCATACTAACATTTTTACAATTTTTTGAATGATAGTTTCTGCTAAGCTCTCGAATGATCTCGAATATTCGCAAATAACAAATGAAATTATAAACGATGCTTTTTCATTTAGTTTTGAGTAAAAGGCATCAGCAATGGCGGACGACGACGACTTGTATAGGAATTCACCCTCTCTCTGCCAACGACCTTGTCAAAGAGGGCGGAAGAGAGAGTTTCGCCGGCCGCGGTGACCGAGCGGTTCTAGGCACTTCAGTCAGGAACTGCGCGACTGCTACGGTCGCAGGTTCGAATCCTGCCTCGGGCATGGATGTGTGTGCTGTCCTTAGGTTAGTTAGGTTTAAGTAGTTCTAAGTTCTAGGGGACTGATGAGCTCCGATGTTAAGTCCCATAGTGCTGAGAGCCCTTTCAACCATTTTTTTGAAAGAGTTTCAGAGCAATCTCTTGCCCTTGGTTTGAGAAACTGCCGCTAAAAGGAGGGCTAATCGCCAATGATCAACAGCATGAGGATGTAGGAGACAATGGAAACCACTGCATTAACCGCACAGTGTGTGCCCACAGCATTCGTGGTCTGTAATTGAAAATCTATCGTCATGATCTCTCCATTGGCAAAAGGTTCCAGGCTAGTCCCCTCTCTGGGAAGGGAGTGCACAGAGAGGTAAAAGTTAGAGAAAGACTGAATTATTGAATTCCTAACGACAGGGAACACATTTCTTGGGATGTATGTTATCTGTTCTCAAGGAACATTTCAGTAACTAGTGCGTAACATCAATAATGAGTTATTTTCCAAAAACATTTCCAGCAACAGAATTCTCGTTATAAGGTATAAAAAGCAAACATTTGTGCTTATTTTATATGTAATATACCATTGGAGACTTAATAATTGTAATTAACTAGAGCATACCTCATAAACTACAGCTTCCTTTGAATAAAACTAGTAGTATTAAAATTTACGATGGTTTTGGACCGGTGTAACATATAACTCCCTTTAGTGCTCTAGGGTGAAGCTTTGCAATCCCTTTCGCAGCAGTGTTCTTCTTTTTAGAGATACTGTTCCTCCACAATGCACACATATCTCCATCAATAAGAAATGATTCTCTTCCCCGAATGAATGTAGCAGAGAACTATAGCCATTGTCTCTGTATACTTCCGCAACACAGGGTTGAGTACCTGCAAATACGACCACTATGTTTTGCGACTGCGACCCGGGACGCACCTATAAAGTAACCACTGACCTTAATGTGCGTCATTTAAAGTCTGCATCGTCATAGACAGCTGTACATAACGTGATTTCAAACGTAACGCCGACTCACTACACTTTCAGAGTTGTGAGACTGAAAACTTTTCTACCGTACAGATTGTTCCATAAAATATCAGAAGAACTGCCGGATGTCTGCCACTTCCTGCCTTTTTTCTTCCGCGCAGAGTCTCCTGGCCATCTTTAGGCGAATACCGACAGGAAACGCACTGCATTCACGTGTTTAACATCCTGCCGGCACATGATTGGGGTGTCCAGTTTGCGTTGCGCATGCGCTGTTTGTCTGCGAGTCTGTACACTGCGTCGCGCGCTCTCCGTCGTCAAAGCTGGCTTCATCGGTACCAGGTCGATTGTCTTCATATAGTAAGTGGCGCCGGCTACGCGGAGCACGAATTTTTCCTGTGACGGGATTCCATCCGGAATTTAACTCTAAACCGCCATGTTGACTAATGAGGACTCAGACAGTCGTATTCAAGCTGGTTCACTGATGATGCAGCTCCGATAGTTTGATGTTTGGTCATTAATTTTCATTTGATTGAATTTCATCAAATGACCAGTGGAAATACAATGTTCGGTGTTAGCGGACTTATTGGTTTGGAGAAGGCGAGTAAGCCGCTGATGTTCTGACGATGCGTTCCTTCACTGTGCGCGTCGTTGCCCTACGTAAGTTGAGACTTCTGGCACTTCTCCTAACATTTTGCGGAACACTTCCAGAGTTAACACAGCAGAAGATGCAAAAGATGGACAACGTCAGCTCTGTGCAAGAATTAAGTAACGAGATAAGAACTGGAAAGGACGTACTTGTACAAGGACGTAATTATAGCTGGACGTTCACCTCTGCCCATTGTCTATCTTGACTGCTTTCGTCTCGTGCGTGACCAGCCTAGACAGGTCGCGTGGCCCGCTGAGGATTACGCGTTCCCTTATTTTACGAGATGCTGTCCGCGTACCGCCTAAAAAAGAGAGCTCGTCGTAAGGCCAGTCAGTGTAAAAGCTTTCGCCTGTACGAGTGTAATGGCGATCGACCACAGCGCAGAGCCTCCTCTGGTGCCGCCGCCCCGCGTCCCTTGACGCTGCACTTCCTGCTATGAAACTCTCGCCCTGCATTATTCAGGAAGGCGGCGCTCAACGAACAAGTTCCGTTTAACATGCAGTTACGTTTCACAGGCGGGAGACATTTCACTTGCAGCTCCCAATCTTACACCTATCACTCTGATGCTGACTGCCTGAAATGTGCCCCTCCAGGTTCTTCTTGAGGTAACACAAAGCTGGTCAGGCCTGCAAAGATCTGCATTTTAATTACTCGGTGTACACTAGCGAATATGCACTAACGGAAAAAACTCGCAACACTAAATAAATAATTCCAGCAGAATAATGAAATTTCGGGAACAGATTTCTGTAGGTAACATTTTTAAGGGGTTAACATTGCAAGATCATAGCTTAAAGAAAGCGCGAAATAAGCCACTGCAAATGTGTAATGCTGGTACATTAATAATCGGTGTAACCGCAAGAATGTTAAATGAAAGCATGCAGACGTGCATGCATTATATCGTATAGGTACCCGACGTCGGTTTGTGGGACGGAATTCGATGCCTGTTGGACGTGGTTGGTCAATACAGTGACGGTTAATGTTGGTTGTGGATGATGCTCGAGTTGCCGACCAGTGATGTCCCGTACGTGCTCTACTGGCGACAGCTCTCGTGATCGAAAAATCCAAACCAACATGTCATCACTCTGTTGACCATGCTTAATTACAACTGATGTATGTGGGTAGCGTTATCCTGTTAGGAAACACCCCCTGGAATGCCGTTCATGAATGGCAGTGCAGGTCCAATTACCAGATTGACGTACAAATTTGAAGTCAGGGTGCGTGGGTTAACGACGAGAGTTCCCTGCTATAATACGAAATCGGGCCCCAAGTGTTGGTACAGTGTATCTAGCACGCAGACAGGTTTGTTTCAGAATTTAAACTGTCCTCCTATCAAACACACGGCCACCACCGGCCCAGAAGTAGAAACAGCTAATCATCAGAATACACGACAGAAATCCACCCCGCCCGCTAATGAGCTCTCGCTTGACACCATTGTTTTGAAGTCGCTAATGGCAGTGATTTTGAGTTAGTGTAATGCACGCTACGGGGCGTCTGGCTTGGAACTGTCCCCCCATCGATGACACCCACCACCTCCACCCCTCCTATGCCTCCCCTAGTGACGGCTCTTATTAGATACTCCGCAATATCTGTATGAACTGTCTGCCATGTAGCTTGAAACAGGTATTTGTTCTCTCGTGACACGTGTAGATCACTTAAAAAATATAGATAGGTGAACATAATAAGAGCGTTTATCGTTACATTATCGTAACACAGAAAGTGAATCTGCATAACACCTATGACCAGTGCGTTAGAAATACATTTTCATAATACATTTATAACCTGTAGGCTACAATTGTGGTTACTGCAATCACTGCAGTTTCCAACATGTGGGTTACAACTTCAGTACATTACATTAACATCGCACGTAGCTTACAATTTCAGTTTACGTATTTTATAGAACAATAACACGTAAGTTACAATTTCAATATGATACAGTGACAATTATTAGGCTACAATTTCCGTCTGTCTTTTTACTAAACCAGTTTTTAATCACACACCAGCTGACTATCTGCTGTCTTGAAAATCAGAGAGCTTTTTTTACAGCTACGCTTTTGCGAAAAGCAACGTGAAGTCTACGTAATTCAGTAACGATATTATTCTTCTTAAATACAACACTGCGCTCGAAATTTGGTGTAGAAATCAGTGTAGCTGCTCCATATCTACTTCCAAACGTGTTACTAGCTTAACATTGCCATTTTACACACATTCTGCATTATTTTGAGATAAAACTTTTATTGGGTGGTTTGAAAAAGATCACTTTCGCTTTTTGCATTCATAAGTCTGTCAGAATTAATACTGACATACGGTCCAACAATGCAGCTAAACTAAATGATAGTATCTGGTGAATTTTGCTTAGGATAATATTATCGTTCAGACGTTGCTTCAAATTTATGAAGTGAATCACACAATTTTTTTCTCGTATGATGTGGATGGATTCTTTGAAACTCCTGGTATGTCAACGCTTAGTAATGATATCAATTTCTCTCAGGCACATAACAAATGTCAAATGTAGGAAAGTTAATCCAACAGTAATAGAGAGTTTTTTAAAACTCCTCAAGGAATAAGAGTGGCAGGATGTTTATAGTGCCCATAACATAGATGACAAATATAATGCTTTCCATAACACAGTTCTCATGCTCTTTGGCAGAACGTTCTAAACGGGGTACTAGCAGTAAAAGTTTCTACAGGGATTCATGTAGCTCTCTTGTAAAATGCCTTTCCGATACAGATGTCGGAAATACTCCTCTGTGATACTGAGAATGGAGAGACTGAGTCAATAATTAAAACAGTGAAGGCTAAGGACTCTCAGGACATGATGAAGTGACTATCAGAGTATTAAAGTACTGTGCTGACATATTAGCTCTATACTTACACATATTTGTAATTTTTCCTTTAGGAATGATCAGTTCCCTGAACGATTAAAGTACTCAGCAGTAAAGCCGCTTTATAAAAATGGAGAAAGGGACAATGTAGACAGATTAAGACCTATTTCTAAGCCATCAGTGTTTGCTAAAGTTATTGAAAAGGCTGTGTACGTAAGGATAATTGATCATTTTATATCACATAATTTGCTATGAATTGTACAGATCGGCCATAGAAGTCGTTTAACAACTGGAAATACTATATTCTCTTTTCTCTGTGAGTTACTGGATGGATTAAATAAGAGGTTTCTAACGATAGGCATATTTTTTTCATTTAACTAGGGCGTTTGATTGTGTTGATCAAAATTATTGCTACAGAAGTTGGACCATTACGGAATACGGGGTGTAGCTCAAAATTGGTTCACTTCTTACTTCAACAGACAGCAAAAGGTCATTATTCACGCTGTCGAGAATGGCTGTGATGTTGGGTCTGAGTGGGGTAAGTCAAATGGCGGGGGGGGGGGGGGGGGCCGGGGGGGTACCCCAGGCACCATTGGTGGGGCCACTCCTGTTCCTTATCTACGTAAAGTTCAAATGGTTCAAATGGCTCTGAGCACTATGGGACTTAACATCTTAGGTCATCAGTCCCCTAGAACTTAGAAGTACTTAAACCTAACTAACCTAAGGACATCACACACATCCATGCGACCCTAGCGGTCACGCGGTTCCAGACTGAAGCGCCTAGAACCGCACGGCCACACCGGCGCGGCTATCTATATAAAGGATATGTCCTCTAGTATTACCGGTAATTCTAAAATATTTCTGTTCGCTGATGACACTAGCTTGGTAGTAAAGGATGTTGTGTGCACCATTGGCTATGTTTCAAATAGTGCAGTTCATGACATAAGTTCATGGTTTGTAGAAAATAAACTAACCCTAAATCACAGTAAGACTCAGTTTTTACTGTTTCCAACACGTAATTCAACAAAAACCGACGTTTTAATTTCACAGAATGAGCATATGATTAGTGAAACTGAACAGTTCGAATGTCTAGGTGTTCAGATAAATAGTAAACTGTTGTGGTAAGCCCATATTCAGGATCTTGTTCAGAGACTTGATGCTCCATTTTTACTATTCGAACGGTATCTGAAGTAAGTGATCGTTCACAAGAAAATTAGTCTACTTTGCTTATTTGCATTCGCCTATGTCGTTTGGTATTATGTTTGGAGTAACTCTTCCCATTCTGAAAGGGTATTTTTGGCTTAGAAACGGACGATTCGGGCATTAAATGGTGTAAGTTCGCGAATCTCTTGTCGATCCTGCTCACTAGTCTGGATATTTTGACACTGGCCTTTATAAGTAGCTTTCACTCAGTTAATACGCGGCAGAAATCTAGCCAGAATTTGGATCGGACTTCCTTAAATCTTGTGCAGTATACTGCTGCATCCATTTTCAGTAAGCTACCACTCGAATTCAAATATTTTAGTAATAATCCACGCGCTTTCAAATCGAAACTGAAGAGTTTCCTGATGGGTCCCTCCTTCCATTCGGTTGAGGAGTTCCTTCAAAAATTAAGCTGATTCTTATGTTATATTGTTGACTGCGTTTACTAAAAGTTAGGGTTTGACTGTGTTGGGGATCACAAACATTTTATTTTTACCTATTATTACATTCATCTTGTAATTTCATCTATTGACACGTCCCACGACCTTGGAGATTTGATCCTCGGTTTGGTCCTACGGAACTTGACGTGTAAATAAATAAATAAAACACGGTGAAAGAAAGTGAAGATCATGGACTTTTTTGTAAACTAAAGATCTGTTAGTATGTAGCCTTTGTCTGAATCATCTGGTACGCTCATTACAGCGAGACTATGCACCATTTCTGCAGACAGCCACGTAAAATCTGATAGTTGTAGGTGTGCACCATTGTCCTGTTGTTGAGACATATCATCGACGCCCACAATATAAGATTCATTATTATTTTCACTTTACAGGAGTAGTTGGTCCAGCGATGTTCCAGTGCCTTGACCCCACCTCGAAAATTGGTTCCTCCAGGTCCACGAAATGCCCGTCAGGTTCGGTTGTAGATTCTTATTTCAAGAGAATCTCTATACACCGAGGAATATTTTGAGCTTGGATAAGCAGTGAAAATTTGATGAAGCCAAATTAAGTGAATAAGGCGAATAAGGAAATAGTCCGTATGTTATCTCTATAGTATTTCCTGGATTTTACTGGGAACTATCCTCAGTAAAATGTACAACAATGTATTAGGACAGCATGTAATAAATTTATCCACATTCGCTTGACAATAACAAACTAGTAAATCGTACGTCGATGTGGCAACCAAGCGACGGAGACCACTCAATGCAGTGCGGGCTGCGAGATGGAACTTGTAACTAATTGTGGCTTAGAATCCTGCATAGGCCGTGTGCTGCTAGCTCGACCGAGGCGCTTGCACTCTTACGTTCTGATGTACTGAAATGTCTCACAGAAGATCAACAAAAGTTAAGAGCGAAGGAACCCCAGTCGCCTCACCATCAATCTCTGGATCCGAGTTTTATTAATAACTTCATATCACTTCACACAAACAATCTGTACTTCTTCTGAATAATTCTATATTCATTGTTCAGTTATTGGAACAATAGATTTACACAGATCACTTCTTCTCTCTCTAACATTTATCCTTCAGATACCGCCGGCTGGGGTGTCCGAGCGGTTCTAGGTGCTACAGTCTGGAACCGCACGTCCGCTGCGGTCATAGATTCGAATCCTGCCTTGGGCATGGATGTGTGTGATGTTCTTAGGTTAGTTAGGTTTAAGTAGTTCTAAGTTCTAGGGGATTGATGACCTCAGAAGTTACGTCCCACAGTGCTCAGAGCCATTTGAACCTTCAGATACCGTCCTAATAGAATAACTACAGCTGTCCTATTTTTAAATCAATGGATGAAACCTGACTCATGAAGCGTGTAACGCAACTACATCACATTGGTCCGTATAGTAACAGACTTCTAATGTCATTAACAGTAGACGTTTTCCTTTGCTATACTAAAGCCTAGTATTCTATCTATTCATTGCTGTGGTATTACAGTTCAATGGCAGCGACACTTGCGTGTGAACGCGCTTTGTCTTCATAAGAGATGACTTAAGTCCTTTCCAGACATGGCCTTTCTTCGCAATCTTTTGCTGTATGGTTCCAGGAGGTTGGCATACTACGGCCCCGTAGTTGTATGGGCGGTGAGCAGGTAGTCCAACAGCAGAATCCCTTTTGCATCCCAGATAATTGACACCATGACCCGACCGTATTGCCTTTGCTGTCTTTGGTGCTGGTGAATCAACGTGTTTCCACTGCTTTGACTATATTTTTATCTATGGGGAGTAGTACTGGACCCCAGATTCATCTGTGGGCACAAACCATCGCAAGATATCTTGGCTCTGAAAACGGGTCAAACTTTGGTGGGAGATTTCCATCACTACACGCGTACAACAACAAAGATATCTACCATAGACCTCTAGCCACAGCCCCGACAGCCGGCCGAAGTGGCCCGTGCGGTTCTAGGCGGTACAGTCTGGAACAGCGCGACCGCTACGGTCGAAGGTTCGACTCCTGCCTCGGGCATGGATGTGTGCGATGTCCTTAGGTTGGTTAGGTTTAATTAGTTCTAAGGTCTAGGGGACTCATGACCTCAGCAGTTAAGTCCCATAGTGCTCAGAGCCATTTGAACCATTTTTTGAATAGCCCCGACATATTATGTGTTTACTGATAAAAGATGACCAATTGTTATGCGGGAACATCGTTGCGCTAACTCTGATATCTGATGGTGATTTCGCGAAATTTCAAACTAATTTCGAAATTAGAGGTGATCGTATTGCTGCAACGGCAAGTCTTCATGAACAGTGAACTCATAGTAGTTGTCCAAGTCCGTAACAAGCTGCAGTTTTACATTAGCAAGTTTCAGCAAAGCATCGCATGCTAAATCGAGTGGATGATCCAGTGGGCTACATCCAATTCGCGTGTTCTGAGGCAGAGTGTGCGGAAAGTTTCAAAGAGATCGGTCAGTAGCAAGATAAGAGTTTTAAAATATATGCCAGATCAGTCTCCTAACTTGTTACATTTAAATGAGCCCCAAATCTTGCATTAACGAATGTGTCTACATACTATGATAGTTGTTTCATCCGTCAACAATTTTCAGAACTCATAAACTGACCGAAACTGTTCATGCATGGAACTGTATTCGTCAGTTATATACTGGTATTGTGAGCCGTCACTCCGTACTATTCATTGATTTACACTTAATTATTACTTACTATGGTCTGTCTGGTTGGAAAATTAATTATCGGACATTCATAAGTGGTCAGTTTTGGAGTGCGAACCTACTCCCAAGCTACAACCGCCAATAACTAAAGTTGTGTTCAAGAGCCTATGACGAATGCCCTGTCTATTTCATACACTATTCTGTAGCCCATTTCCTTCCAAATCTTCTGATAAAAATGAACAGGTTGTCATATTTGAACATTTTTATATGGCACAGTAAATTTATTTCACTTTAGATTAATATATTATGTCCGTACTTCTTCTGATCGCACTCGTATTACAACTACTGTCACTCATCTCTCGCGAACTTATATCAGCCTACATCTGCGTACGATCACTTTTTACTTAGGTAGCAACTCCCCCGACATGAAATTAATCTTGAGCTCCAGAATTATTATTTTGACAACGGTCGCTGCTCTCCTACACATACGCGTCCTACTAGCATGATGGCTCGGATGGGACTGATTTACTCTTTCCCGCCAGACGATCTCCAGGCGCCAATCTGTCTCTTCTGTAACTTTTGGGCACACACACCCGCGATACCGCTGCGCTGTAGCGAAGAGGCGTAGTAATAGATTTGATCTGTCAAGTAGAGGATCGATATCTGTACCCCTGCATCCCCCAACTAAATTTTTTTCCAAATCCATCTGAAACAATGATGTTTGAAAAATAAAATAAGTACTGTTAGATACTGAAAAAGAAATTCTCCACTCACCGAAAATAATCTAAACTGGCAATGGTGCCCTCATATCTTGGCACCATTTTCCCTTTTTTTCCTTTTGAAATTTATACTTCACACCTACCACGTCCATCCATCCCTACTATTTTCGACATTTACAAGGAATTATTTAATTGGACATTGCATAGAATTATTAGCCGCGCGGTATAGCCGCGAGGGGTAGGCGCGAGGTCTAGGGTGCCATGCCATGATTCGCGCGGCTCTCCCTGTAGTAGGTTCGACCCTTCCCTAGGGCATGGCTGTGTGTGTTGCCCTTAGCGTAAGTGAAAGTTACATTAAGTAGTTTGTAATCCTAAGAACTGATGACCTCAGTAGTTTGGTCACACAGGTTACCACAAATTTCCAATTTCCATAGAATTATTCGGACAGGAAAAGGTCAGATTGAAGAATACGAATACATTTTGTTTCAGTCCATTTAAAAAGTCACGAAATATGAGATCCATGCTGAATGAAAAGTACACAGACATCTCTATCAAAATTTTTCACACCACGTTTTGTTATTTAATCGAACAGTCCACATCAGGTACGTATTTAAGAATGAAGGGTATGAGAACAAATCTAGAATTTAACAAACTTTACCAAATTACTCGAACGTGTCAAAGATTTTTTAAAACGAAGTTCCTCTTCCTTTACTCTAAGCTTACCACTGACTATCTTAATATTTTTGGAACCCTATATGCATGACTGACATAAATTTTTAACAAGTCATGTATTGAAAATTTCAGTTTGCTGTAAAAAAAGTCACAAATAAGAAAAAAGTGAGTTTACGTATTCATGAGCACGTCCTTACACTACGCGGATAAACGCACAGGGGGCCGCTAATGGGATATCAAACAGGATCCGTGCTCTTGCATTCACTTAGTCACTGAGATGTGCCGCAAACGCTCTTTCCTCGCACGCCGCTGTGGTGTAATGCAGCGTTACGTACGCAACGAGTAAGCGAGCTGCCGACAGCTGGCCCGGACCTGCTGTGGTCAGCTCAAGACATCTCACCGCTGCTGCGGCGACCCCCCCCCCCCCACCCCACACCCCCTCACAACGGCTGCTTCACGCGCAGCCAGAATCTCACCAACGTCCAGGCTGCTGTCTTCGGCGTCGCCCTGCGGTGTGAAATGCAGCGCCTCGCTCCGCTGGTAACCGACGCGTAACGATACATTACACTATGTGAGCCACAGTTTCTTCTCGTAAATTCTCTGCGGGCTGCTCTCACCTGCCACACCACCTCACAGTAGTCCCAAGTTCTGAGTCCACTCCTTCCATCTTTTATGTCACTTCCCTTTAATGCAACAGTTTAAATAAATGACTGCGTAACTGAATACCTTCAAAACGATCAATTTTAGCACAAGTCACTGAACTACATATACTCCTAGTTTCTCGACATTCTCCGTTACAGTATTCGCAAAAACATCCATTAACTCAAAATAGAAGGAAACGTAGTCAGATATGTCGAAATATCATTGGCACTATTCTTCAGTGACAGTTACATACCGGGTGATCAAAAAGTCAGTATAAATTTGAAAACTTAATAAACCACGGAATAATGTAGATAGAGAAGTAAAAATTGACACACATGCTTGGAATGACATGGGGTTTTATTAGAACAAAAAAAAAAATTCACAAGATGTCCGACAGACGCGCGTCGTTTGGTGATGATCGTGAGCTCAGCCGCCACTTTCGTCATGCTTGGCCTCCCAGGTCCCCAGACCTCAGTCGGTGCGATTATTGGCTTTGGGGTTACATGAAGTCGCAAGTGTATCGTGATCGACCGACATCTCTAGCGATTCTGAAAGACAACATCCGACGCCAATGTCTCACCATAACTCCGCACATACTTTACAGTACTGTTCACAACATTATTCCTCGACTACAGCTATTTTTCAGGAATGATGGTGGACATACTGAGCATTTCCTGTAAAGAACATCATCTTTCCTTTGTATTACTTTGTTATGCTAATTATTGCTATCCTGATCAGATGAAGCGCCATCTGTCGGACATTTTTGAACTTTTGTATTTTTTTGGTTCTAATAAAACTCCATGTCATTCCAAGCATGTGTGTCAGTTTGCACCCCTCTATTTACATTATTCCGTGATTTATTCAGTTTTCAAATTTATACTGACTTTTAGATCACCCTGTATATTTCTCTTAATCACTTCTTCAACATTGGTAAAATACTCCCTATTTTCCCTCTTCCTCCTCTTCTGGGGCATCAAATCTGTAATAAAATATTTCTTTGCATTCTACAGAGACTGAAAACCCGTTTAACAGTTTTCTGTATCTTGGTTTCGGAAAATCTATTACGGCTGCCAGCTTTTCTAGGGTGAGTTTTATAGCTTCTGGCCCAATGATGTGTCCTAGGGAAGGTATCTCCGGTCTTTCAGATTCAGATTTTTGATAATTAAGTCTTGTGCATATAGGTGTACACTTTTCTCATATTTCTTCTAATGTCTCTATGTGTTCCTCCAACGTTTCATTGGCTATCAGTATATCATCCATGTAAATGGTAATTTTCTTCAACAATTGGTCCCCTAGTGTCCTTATAAAATCTGATACAGATACGATCATCCCTAAAGGTAGCACTCTGTGTTGATAACTTCTCTGTCCACACAAAAATGCTGTATATGGCCTCTGTTCTGGGTCCAGCGGAACTTGATGATATCCAGATGTTAGATCTACGCTTTTAAATATTCCTGTCCCCTAACGTTTTTCATTAGCTTGTCATTGCTTACTGGCTGATCCCTTTTGGTTTAAACACTTTTTTGGCTTGCTTTTAATCCAACACAAGCCTCACATTTCCATTTTCCTTTTGCCACAATAACTACAGGGTTATTTTATATTAACCTCTAGCTTTCTCTATTGCTCTTGCTTTCAGTATTTTTTGCAATTCTTTTTCTACTGCTTCTTTCTTGGCATACTTTATTTTTATGCAGTATGGCTTGCCTTTTATTATTCTCAGCCTTGTTCCAAAAACCTACCTGAACCTTTCATTTAATACTTCTAGCTGCACAACTGTTACACTTCCTATATTATAATACCATTTATTTTGGTGTTTATTTCGTGCCATGTAAGCTCATTTGCTTATTTTTCACTATTCAGAGATGTAACGCTTTGGTTATGATCTACTAAATTTTCCTCTTCTATTTCATCTTCAAAAACTGCTAATCGGTATATGCGGGAATATACGTTGTATTTTATCTACTGTTGTTTTGTCATTAAATGTTACGTTTTTCTCCTTTTCTCTGTCGCAAACCCTTTTTTCCACAA
This sequence comes from Schistocerca americana, assembly GCF_021461395.2. Classification (NCBI taxonomy): domain Eukaryota; kingdom Metazoa; phylum Arthropoda; class Insecta; order Orthoptera; family Acrididae; genus Schistocerca; species Schistocerca americana. The sequence goes on along the minus strand of NC_060125.1, from coordinate 210,449,891 downwards.
TTTATCTCTACATAGTGCTCCATCAACCAGTCGGAGCCTATAAAACTTTCTCTTGCAAATTAGGCACAACTACAGCGTCCATTCAATTCGATATTCCTGCATCAGCCTGCAACGTTAGCTGCCAGTTTACTTTTTACCCGTACAATTCCTTTTATTTTGAATTCAGTGATTGGTGAACCGACCTTTTATCTCCTGATTTCAATATCTCACTATACACGTTGTTGCTAAAGCCTACAACTTGCTTTCCTAGTCAACAAATGATTTAGTCACACTCCCACAAATTTTAACCTCGATCATATGTGTGATGACAGCCTTGTTTTTCAATATAATATCTTCTTCTAGCCGGTCTTTTTGTTCGCCATATAAGTTTTATGATTTTATTACATAAATGTTTCTTTCTGCTATCGCGGTCATTTGAGGCCGTCCATAGACGTCCCAGGTCGACCCAATCTTGAAACACAGAAACTTTCCCGCAGTGTCATTCTCGGCCAGCTCCACGTCACTTTTCGGCGTCTGTCGTCATCAACATTTGCGCAAGCCGCGCTCTTTTTCCTCTCGTCTGCCTGTCCGTGTTTGAGGTATATGAACGCATAACTGCCGCGTCCTCGGTCTCTTCTGTGTCTCTGTTCATTTTTACACTCTACTTCATATCACATCCCGCACTGCGGTACTGCATTACTGAAGTTATCTCTTTGCAATTCTGGCTGCCTATCCTCGCGTTCTAATTGCGCAAATACTATCCTGACCTGTTCCTCTCAGTAAATAATTGTTACTAATAAATGGCTACGTACTTCATATGGCAGTCTTGGCGCCACCCATTGCGCCATATATCTTTAGTCGTAGAACGTGTCAGGCAACGCCCTTGCCGCCGAGGATACACCTGTTCCCGTCAGATCAGCAAAGTTAAGTGAAGTCGGGCGTGTCCAGCGCTTGGATGGACGGCCATTCGGGCCGCCATGCGCTGTTGCCATTTTTCGGAATGCACTCAGCCTCGTGACGCCAATTCAAGAGCTACTCGACCGAGTAGTAGGGGCTCCGGTCAAAGAAAACCATCACAACGACCGGGAGAGCGGTGTGCTGACCCTCCTATCCGCATCCTCATCTGAGGATAACACGGCGGTTGGATGGTCCCGATCGGCCACTTGTGGCCTGAAGACGGAGTGCTTGTAGCGCGTGTCAGGCGATTGGTCTCTCTCCAATTGCTTTACGAAGAACTCACCATAACTTCCATCCATTCTGCTATTGTATGGACGGTTACGTATAGAAATTAGAATATCGTCTTGTTTGCGCTCGGTCGAATATTTGGTAAGAAACAGTTTTTTCGAATTCTGCATACTTGAAGCATTTCTGCTCTAACCAAGTACCTCAGTTACATTCTACGTCGTCCATTTGCTTTACAGTATAAACAGTTTTGGTTCTGTCATCCTAGGCTTCCAGGAATAACTCATGTAAATTTCTTGTGAATATAACGGAATGCTGCTTGCCCTCAGCATGGAATTTACTGAATTTGCGACTGTGTGTAAATTCTACTTTGGGGTCGTTCATGGCCACTATTGCAGTTTGGCCAGTTGATGACTTTGCTTCAGTGCCTAGTTTGCTTCTGACTGCTTGTTCAGTAGTCTGCTGTACTTTCTGCGCTTCTCCTACCACTTGGTTCGTGGCTTTTACTTTCTGCTCCATCTCTTTTACGCATTTACCAGTTACCTCTGACCTTTGTGCACTTATATTTGCAAAAACAACTATCATATGTACTTTTTCCGTTATGTTTTCATGTTGCTAACTGTAAGGTTCGTTTATGTTCATAATTGCTGTTCCCTGTGCCCTAATTGAGATTTTCCTTCTTCCTTCATTCTCTTTCGTTCTTCCAATCCCTTATTTCCTGAGCCACACTTTCTTCTCGCGTTTTAAACATTTTCTTGATATTTACCTCTTGAGTCTTCATTTCATTACGAGTTTTCTCTATTATTGATGCTTTGATTTCTTTAATACCTTCCTTTTGTTACCTTTGCAATTTTTTACAATGCGTCTATTAACAGTTTGAGACCGATACCGGTTCCTACCTTTGGTTTTGGCGTGTCTACAAACGTGTCATATCCACTGTCTTTGCTCCCTACCACTGCTTCCCGCATTTCTGTGCTGGGTCCGTTCACCTATCCAACGTTTATAGTTCGGGACGCGGCTACGTTTCCCAAGCTTTTCTATGGTGTACTGTTCGCAAAGTAGAATTCAGTCTGGTTACGGCTCAGATATTCCTCCATATTATGCTCTTTTATCTTTTTGATTTCGATTTCTGATGAAAGTTGCTGCTCTTTCTCTACATTGGCCTGATAATTGTCCTTATCTTATAATCCCTTCTTTTTGATCTTATTTATCGACAATTTTGAACACGTTTTTATTATTTTGAGTTTACTGTTTTGTTTTCTGAATATTGCACAATGTCTATTATCAATATTCAAAATTCTGAAATGTCACTCTCCTTCACATACAGCTTTAATCACTTCATAACGTATTCTGCACTGCTAAACCACTTTTACAGAAATAATTTTGGTTAATGGCCTAGAGTAACTTGCGACACTTAAGTTCAACATTTTCTGGTGCAGCTGGCTGCTGTACTGCTGGCCGCTGTTCTTTGTGTTTGGCTGATTTATTTCTGTCGTTCTGTGGTTCTGTCCCCCCCAAACGGTTGAAAACTATTTTTGCACTCGTTCCTCTGTTCCCACGATCACCTCCGAAGATTAAAGGAGTTTATGTTGTCACACGTCTTAATTTTCACTCCACGCTTACATCCGACGATTTAAATAATTCGGTGTTGTTAATCATCGCCAAATGAAAGCCACCTCTCCATAACGTTTACTGATTTACACTTTATTATCACTTCCTATTGTCTAGCTGGTTGGAAAATTACGCATAGGATATCCATAAATAGCCAGTTTTGGAGTGCGAACTTATTCCCAAAGTACTCCCGCCCATAAAGTTCTGACCATGAGCTTAGGACGGATGCCCTATCTATTCTCTCACACTGTTCTGTAACTCATTCCCTTCCAAAAATTTTGATAATAATGAAGGGTCCAAGATGTGAACACTTCTTTACGATTCAACTATTACGTCCCTACTTGTTCTGATCCCACTGCCACTACAACTACAGCTTATATGAGTTTACCATTCCCTATTTCTTACAGAGCGTTTCCGCTGATTATATAACACCTCACCTGATACGAAATTAATCTTGAGCTTCAAAGTTATTATTCTATGTTAGCCTCTTTCGCACTCAGAGGCGTCCTACTGGCGTGACGGCTCTGGCGCTTCTAACTCCTTCCTTCGCGCCAAACGATCTCCAGACGCCAATCTATGCCTTCTACAAGTATGGGGCGTCTCCGTCTGTGCTGCGCGCTGTAGCGCAGATAGTAACCAAAAAAAAGAACGAACCTTCAAAACAAAATTTTTGGTCTATGTGATCTTCCACTGTGATAGATTTAGTTAATGTTTTATGAAGAAACAAGCAATCTTGGTTGCAGTGTTAAACTTCCTTTTATGGTTTCCCAGTGACGCGTTTCACCTTTATTAAGGAGTCTTCGGATTTATCTACGGAAGAAATACAAAATTTCATAACAGTGGCGTGACTCAGTTCAGTGACATAAGGTAACCAAGGAAATATGAAACAACTTACTGATATCTAGTTGCGATGAGAACGGGGAATACAGCACATAAAATGTCCCAGCACGTAAATGGCTCTTGTCAAAACTCTAAAAGCACTACGCGGTGTCCTATAAAATAGAATGAAACAAAAGATGACTTAAAGGTAATGTTTAAACAAAATATGTAGCCTGCTTTGTCCCTAAATTGGTAACCCACACTGGAAATATGATGGAAGCATCAGAGTATCTTATTACCGCATGTGGCGCAGTCCAATGGAAACCAAACGGTATCAGGTCTACAGTAAAGCTTTTATATCATAAACATGCCGAAAGTGTACTGCAAATTCTGGTTGCAACACCACACTGGACATGAAAACTTAAGAGGCCCCTAAGACCAGCGCACGCAGCTCTCGGCAGATGGCGTCTGCAGCCTGTGAGCTACGGTTGTGTTCCAATACTAAAGTTTTCCACAGCAACAAACGATGACAGTTATTGTAGATGACCAGTGTTGTAAAAACAGCAGTTCATCTAGTCGCGGCAACAGATAGGAATCCACAATCGCCTGAGGATTTACTATTCGCTTGAAATCTACACAAAAGCGTAACTTTCCATCCGGTTTGGTTAAAATTACGAAGGGAGAAGCCGATTCGCTTGCCCAATAACTACTTGAAAGAAAACAATTTTCTTCCCGCTTCTGTAATTGTTTTATCATTTCGTCTCTTGTGGCTTGTGAAAGAGACGTGAAGCGAAATCGGCTGCGCATTGTCTTTCAAAGTTACATGGGTTCACAGCTCATTATGTAGTTGAGAAACACGCCATTATACTCAAAAGTGTTCAGTGACAACATATTTTCATGTATCTGTACGCAAAACAGATCGAAGGTGCCAAAGTCGAAAATATTTGCACTGTCTTTGGACAGAGTAACTACAAAATAAACTGTTTTTGTAACATTTTCATATGCTGCTGTTAAGCTACAAATGCCTAGCACAGGAATGTCCTCTCCATTTTACGTCGAAACACTGTTTGCGGTAGAGAGTTTTTGACAGTCAAGCCGTTCGTAAGCGCATCTGTACAAACTTGTTACAGAAGCACCAGTGTCGAGCTGCATCCACACTTGCTGATTTATATATTTAGTAACAGAAACAATTCATTAGCTTGCCTGCGAATGGGAGACGTGTTCTGCTATTTTGACACGAATTTACACTGACTTAGCTGTACATTGACACTGTTTGCAGTAGCAGGTTTTATCAAAACCTCGATTACGCTCATGGTTGAATCATCACTAGCACGAAAACCTGATCTTTCCTGCGTAATTTTTTGCAAGCATACAGACTGAATATGTCCGCACTTGCCTCAATTGTGGTATTATTTGTTACAGCAAGGGCGTGCCAGTCGTTTATGAGAATTGAAACATCGTAGACAGGACTTAGCTTTAATTGTTGTCGGTGCGGTATGGGTCTTCACCGCCATGCGGAACTTTCTTAGCCCGAACTGTTTGTAATGATAATTAAATCAAGACCCTCACCCTTCGACAGGCGTTGATATACATTAACGGGGACAGTCGAAAACGTGTGCCCCGACTGCGACTCGAATCCGGGATCTCCTGCTTACATAGAAGACGCTCTATCCATCTGAGCCACCGAGGGCACAGAGGATACTGCGATTCCAGGGATTTATCCCTTGCACGCTCCCCGTGAGACCCATATTCCCAACTGAATGTCCACTCAGTACATTCGTAGTGCCCCTGTCCATTACACTCACTACTCGCGGCAGACAATCCTACCGAGTCCCGTAAGAGTTCGGGCAATGCGTGTGCATCCAGTACAGAAGAAGAAGGTCAATGGCCGGTTATCCTTAACTATATTAAGATGGTATCTGTTCTTTCCGACATCACCATCTAAAGACCCTTGACTGTTTAATGCCCATAACACTTGTTTCCAACAGGGTCTCCGTACTTCAAATTTTTGTCTCTGACACAGTTGTGACAGTTTTTCAGTGGTTGGTATTGCGTGACTTTTCGTATGGAAAGTACTTGCCGCACTGGCATGTAAATTTACACTGTCTCTCAAGTTTGCTATCCACTCTTTCTTTGTCTGAATCGGCTTTCTATGAAGGGTAAAAAATTAAACCTAGCAACAGCGACGTGGATAGGTTCCTCGAATTGTTTATCGAGAGAGCTACTAGTTCGTCATCCTCTACGTTTTCCGGCCGCGTCCTGGGAATCAACTTCCAGCGCAGTCTATACACATCTACTGCAACAGTGACCGGAAAATATGGAAGTCGCTCCCTGCCTTGTATGCAATGTGCGTCGAAATGCGTTTGATGCTGAGCGACGTATTCTATCCACTCTTCCGGTTTTGCCTAGAATTGCGGAATTGTAATGCACAAACGGGTGTTGTTTGCTGCGCCTGATCGTGGGTAGCTGCTGATTTCATAAGCGCTGTCATTCGAGTTATCAGCGTCTGTATTTGCTGAACGTGTAATTGTACCATTTTTGCTAACGGCATTTATGGTGTATCTATATTTTACAATCAAAATTTCAACAAAATAAAAAATCGATGCTTATTCCAACAAATTTTACACATTGAAATAGAAGAACTGCTGAAAGAGAAAGGATGAATGCGTGGGTTCAAAATCAAAACACAAACACACACACACACACACACACACACACACACACATGCACGCATGCGCGCACACAATGAATGTAACAAAGAATAGTGAATAGTAAAATACATAGCTGAACTTTGTTAACAGAGCTTACAGCAGTTATAGAACGCAGGTTTTACCTATCTGTCCTGTGATGACTACAGTTCATTGAACACACACTAAATAATACAAGATGTGATTCAGAATTTTCCAGACTAATTCATTTCTGAGTAGGGGAGTGTGCGCAGACTGGTTACGCTGGATGGGGGAAGTAGTGGGGGTCTCAGGGAACGAATTGAGGTTGCGGCAGTTGCCTCCGGAATCCTGGAGAGTGCGCATCGCTTGAAGCGTGTGTGTCATTGACCTTGGTCGAAAAGTGGGAGAGGCGAAACTGGAGCAGCACTTGGAGCAGTGTTATACGATTAAGTTTTGTGTGCGACTGAACAAAACTGCCACGGAGACTCTCAATATGACTCAAGAGGCCTTTAAGGAAGAAGTCATGTCCCGTGCAGTGGTTTTCATGTGGCACAAATGTTTCAAAGATGGTCATGGGAATGTTGAAGATGACGATCGCTATGGGAGGCCGTCATCTAGCTGCACGGATCAAAACGTGGAGTGAGTGAGGGAAATTTTACAGAACGACCGTCGTCTTAGTACTAGATCAGTTCTCGATGAACTGGGACTCAGTCAGAGTATGGTGTGGAGGATTGTGATGGAGAATTTGCTGGTGCGAAAAGTGTGTGCCAAAGTGGTGTCAAAAGTTTTGTCTGTGGATCAGAAGAAACGGTGCATGACTGTTTGCCAAGATATGCTCCAAATGTTGGATGTTGATCCGAACCTTCTGGAGAAAGTGGTTACTGGTTATGAGACCTGCGTCTACAAGTACGATCCTTAGTCGAAGCGTTCAAACCTCAGAATGGTACACTGCTTCCTCGCCAAAGCCCAAGAAAGCTCAAATGAGCGGGTCGTGTGTGAAGCGCATGCTGATTGTTTTTTTTTTTTTTTTCTTATGGTAAAGGAGTGATTCACAAGGAGTCTGTTGCTCGTAGACAGACTGTCACAGGTGGCTTTTACGTGGGAGGGCTCCACCGCTTGAGGGATCGAGTTCGCAGCGTCCGTCCGGCGATCAAGGGCGATTGGATTCTCCACCACAACGCGCTCGTTCACACGTCGCGCGCCGCCGCCGAAGTTTTGGCCAAGTTCAACGTGGCAACACTGCCACAGCCACCCTAACAGCCCAGACTTGGCTCCGAGTGACTTTTTTCTCTTCCCCCAAATCGAGACAGGTCCAAAAGGGAAGCGATTCGACTCCAGCGTCGCCATCCAGAAAGCTTCAACGAGAGCCCTTGACAGCATGACGCCCAAGGCCTTCCAGAATGGCTACGAACAGTGGAAGACGCGTTGGCAGCGCTGTCTTAATGCTGAAAGATCATATTTTAAAGAATTTTAGTCCGCTGTACTTAAACGTCCAATAAATTTCTAGTTCTAAGTCTTGAAACTTTTGAATCATACCCTGTATTGTAGGGTCTAGGAAGCTTGCATACTCGGTTCGCTAGACAAACAATCAAATAGTCGTATTAAAGAGTTTAAATACAATAAGAAAATTACATTGCTTAACTTTGACTATCAAACAGATGTGTCGCAAGCAAAGGCCGACATACAAAGTAATCAATCTTCTTCAGTACAAACAATCCCAAGTCTGTACTACATAGAGAGTACAAGCGGAGTGATGTAGCATTGACGATGCTATCGGATGCTATCGGAGTCATTAATCTTGAAGCTTCTATAGAACTGGGTATCGTTGACGCTGCTATAGAATTGGGCCGTCAGTAGTCGGTTGTGACGCTTGTGTCCATTTCAGATAAAGGCCACTGCTCTCGCATTGTTGTCCTGGGTGGAGGTCCGGTCAGCATACAATTGGCTGACTTCTTCTCACAGAGCTCTCTTCCCTGTCGTTCCCGACTGGCGTGCCGGCGCTTGACTTTAGGCCATAACATTCCTCTCCTCCCCCCCCCCCCCAATGCGACGGACCGTCGTCGTATAGGTAGCACGGCACGACAACCGGGGGGGGGGGAGTGGGGGGGGGGGGGGCGGGAGACAGGAGCGTGGACGCTCTGTTGGACCGGAAGCTCTGGCTGTATGGGACGTCAGACTCCCGTTCATACACCACCATCATGCTTTCGCTCTGGTGGAAACGTCCCTCAGAAAATGCCCAGAAGGGTACGCGCCCAACTCCTGAGGCCCATACTAAGCACCAGAAGGTGTCGGAGTGGGCGGGTTTAACTCCATCGGTAGGACGAGAGAAGGCGGAGGAGGCGAAGTCTCCGTCTCCACGCGGTCGTCCCGCGGTGTCGTGATGACACCACCTGGCGGCTGCTGTTGCCACGCTGTCCTCGGGATTCGTGGATCAGGGGGAAGAGATATAGAAGGATTACCGTGCAATGGCAGTGGCGAAATTAATTGTGATGTCGGCACTGCAATCCGACTGGGCCTTAAATGAGATACATGCATGCGCCAAGTCGGCAAAGGATCTCGCCTAGCGCCCACCGTCTGCTATTGCTAAAAACCCTGAAAAACATACAATCACGCGGCGCGAGGCGATACTTGCAGCCTTTCTTCGGCGCCGGATGCTGAGGAGGTTGGAGCAGTGTCCAATGGCGGCGGCCGTGAAGTAATTTCCCCAGTGATCGTCCAGCTCTTGGATGCGAACTATAGGAGGCAAGAAACATTTGCAATGCCTGATCTCCGGTGTGTGTGGTGCGAAGTTTGGCTATCTACTGCTCGAAGGTTCTGACAAAACTTTCCGCTTCGTCGTTTGACTGTGGATGGAACGATGCACTGCTTAGATATTGCATTGCGTTTACAGAATCTCTTAAATTAATTTGACGTGAACTGAGAGCCGTTCTCCGACACTATGGCTTCTGGATAAGATTCGAGGCAAAAAAACAGAGGGCAACGCCTGAATGGTGCTACGTGACGTTGTCGAGTTCATTGGCACAGCAAAAGGAAATTTGCAATGACAGTCTACCATAATCAACCAATGAGTGTTCCCAAAAGGACCCGCAAAGTCTATGTGCACACGTTACCATCGTGATAGCGACTGACGCCAACCAGAGAGTTTTTGTGGTGGAGCAGACCGATTTTCTGCATATGTGTGACATTGTGACGTCATATGTTCTACTTGGGTGTCCATTACAATTTTCGTATTGTAACAAAACTCATTAATACGACTATTTGATTGTTTGTCTAGCGAACCGAGTATTCAGGCTTCCTAGACACTACATATTTGGTGACGACGAGGTGAACGAACACCAATGCAACAACCCAGCGCCTGACTGCCACAATTTGTTTTGCGTGGGATTTTGTGTTTTGTTGACGTCTTAATTCTAACTTATCTTTCTTTGCAGGGGTGTGTTTACATGTTTTAATAGTGTCTCCTATAGTGTTCTTTCTATTGAGTGTTTTCAGTTGGGCGTTGCAGAAATTTTCTTTGGTTGTGTGCTTATTTTTATTTCTTCTATTGCATTTCCTCTGTCCTAAATGAGCAGCCCACCATTCCCACTCTCAGCTCAGGCGTCTCAGCTGCAAGCGATAGATGCAACGCAGCTAACACAGATGTTTCAGTTTCAGACGCGGCAGATTGCTGCTCCTCTAAATACTGTACAGCAGCTCCTGGCGAATCAAGCCAATAACGCAGCGCCACAGGCAGCAACTGTAGCTCCGAATGCCATGCCGCCTTTTCACCAGTTTAATGAAAAAGAAGAGGAAAGGTTCTAGTGGTTGCAACAGTATGAAACCCACACCATCGCTCACAACGTACCTGCTACTGTGAAACTACATTACCTTTTGTCAATGGTAGGAAGTGCAGTCTTTCGCCTCATTCAGAAATTGTTCCCTAACGCCACTCCGAGTGAACTTTTCAATGATCGGGTTGTACACTCTCTAACTGCCTATTTTGACCAATGTGAATGTGGTGGCAGCTATATATCAGAAAAGGTCAGATCGAACTTATCTTGGGTGGGTAACGGATTAGCAGGGTGTGACAAGAAAATGCAAATTCAAATGTACTTGTGGTGCTTTGTGAAGTGTTGGCAGAAGAGCCAACACTGTGTTGCTAGAGGAGGCCAAAATGCACGCGTTTAATTACACGCAGACTGGCGTGAGGTCTGGAACAGTTAAAGGAATTAATAGTAGCAAATAAAGTACGTAGTTGATATAATACTTAACTTTAATCCACAATTGGTGTACATCGCTCTTGACGGTACATGTTAAAATCTCAATATCAAATGCTATGGCGTCTCGCTAGGTCGTAGCAAATGACGTAGCTGAAGGCTATGCTAACTATCGTCTCGGCAAATGAGAGCGTAGTTGTCAGTGATCCATCTCTGGCTAAGTCGGCTGTACAACTGGGGCGAGTGCTAGGACGTCTCTCTAGACTTGCCGTTGGCGGCGCTCGGTCTGCAATCACTGACAGTGGCGACACGCGGGTCCGACGTATACTAGCGGACCGCGGCCGATTTAAAAGGCTACCACCTAGCAAGTGTGATGTCTGGCGGTGACACCACATTCCTCCCCCGCAAATCGGCGTACGGTTGTGTGATAATGCTTACGCCCACCGTGGGGAGGACCCCATGTTGACGTACGCGACGAGGTGGGGAGCCTAACAACAGGCGAGGCTGTGCCACCCGCACCCTGCCATTCGGGCCGAGGGGAGCTAGGAAACGCCTGAAAACCTAGTCCAAGGTGCACGGCAACATGCGGTGTATGCGCCCGTAAAGAGACAGGAGGGGCCGTAGGGTCGACCTCCATCGCGTCGGAGCACCCGACGGGCGAAGACACCATCTGGTCCGGAGCGGGCAAGAGTTCCATGTCGGAGGACAGCTGGTCACGGGAAGCGATCGGCGGCGCGTGACCCAGGGAGGCGCTTGGTGGCTGCAGCGAAGCGTCCACTGCGGGCGGCGCCGGCGGGAGAACAGGCGGCGGCGGCGGCGGTGGCGGCGGCGGCGCGTCGCCATGGGGCAAAATGGAAGGCAGCGTCGGTAACACCTGGGGCTGAGGCGAGCCAGTAGATGGGTCCCCAGGGCGCTGACCGAACGGCACCGTCGCTGAAAGCAGATGGGGAGCGGCAGAACCCGTGCGACAGAGGTGCCGCTGATTGAGATGCCGACGCACCTCACCAGTGGCCCCCAAAACCAGATACATAGCGCGGCCGAGGCAGCGAAGAATGCGCCCTGCGAGCCAACGCCGTGAACCTCGATAGTTGCGATAGTATACAACGTCACCTGGAGCAAAAGCAGGTGGCTGCCGCTGCACAGGAACCTGATGCGGCGGATGTAGCAAAGACATCAAGGTTCGATGAGGACGACCGTGGAGCAACTCAGCCGGCGAGCGACCATCTCGGGGCTGAGAGCGATACGAAGACAAAAAGAGCAACAACGCGTCCTCCCGAGAATGCGACTCTTTCAACTTCAACATCTGTGACTTGAAAGTCCGGACCAATCGTTCAGCGGCACCGTTTGACTGAGGCGAAAACGGCGCGGATGTCAGATGTTGAAAACCATTGGCCTTGCAGAATGACTGAAATTCTGCGGACATGAATTGGGGGCCATTGTCGGAAACAATAGTCTGTGGAAGACCTTCAATGCAAAAGATAGCAGATAACGCTTGGATGGTGACAGACGACGTCGTGGAAGACATCCGGACAACAAAAGGAAGATTACTGAATGAATCTACCACAACCAAACATCGAGCATTCCAGAAGGGACCAGCAAAATCGATGTGTAATCGTTGCCAAGGGGAAGTGGCTTTCGGCCATGCAAAGAATTTCCGCGGCGGTGCGGATTGTTGTTCGGCACACGCCATGCAAGAAGAGCACATATTCGTAATTGCAGCATCGATACCGAACCAAGTACAGTGCTGACGAGTAAGTTGTTTCGTTCGCACTATACCCCAACGTCCTTGGTGGAGAAGCCGTAAGACAGAGGACTGTAACGAACGTGGGACCACGACCCGGGACTGATCATTATCAGAACGCAACAGCAAAACACCACGTCGAACAAAAAGTCTCTCCTTGTGAGCAAAAAATCGGCGAACCAACGGATCCTCGATCCGTGACTTAGACAAAGGCCATTGTGTAGCAACAAAACGCAAAACGGTAGCAAGGACAGGGTCAGCAGCTGTGGCTGTAGCCACACGACGAAAATCAATCGGAAACGATTCGACCACTTCATCGGTTTCCGCATCAATGAACATGCAAGCAAGTTCGGAAGAATCGAATACTGTATCCTCAACAACAGGCAAACGGGACAACGCATCGGCGTTTCCGTGCTTAGCAGTGGACCGATACAAGATATCGTAGCGGTACTGCGAGAGGGAAATAGACCAGCGAATGAATTTCTACGCTGTACGTGGAGGTACAGACTTGTTCGTATGAAAAAGTGGCGTCAAAGGTTTGTGGTCTGTGATGATGGTAAAGTGACGACCATACAAGAAATCATGAAACTTAGTAACACCAAATACGAGAGCCAAAGCTTCTTTCTCTATCTGTGAATAATTTCTTTGCTCAGACGAGAGCAATTTGGGCGCAAAGGCAATAGGGCGATCGTGCGATCCATCTTTGTGCGCAAGCACAGCACCGATCCCGAAATCCGATGCATCTACCATCAACAAAAGGGGTTTCTGGGGATCGAATGGCGTAAGGCAAGTATTGGAAAGCAACACCGATTTCAACTGGCGAAAGGCGCGTACGCATTCCGTCGCCCAGACGAACGGAACACCTTTACGGCGTAAGCGATGAAGCAGAGCTGAAATGGAAGAGGCATGGGGAACATATTTGTTGTAATAATTAATGTTTCCCAGCACACTCTGTAGCTGCTTCAAATTCTGCGGCGAAGGCAAGTCTTGTATGGCACGGAGGTGCTCAGGACTGGGATGTATGCCTTGGGCATTGAGTACATGGCCCAGATATGGTAAGTCACGTGCAAAAAACACACATTTGTCCTTCCGCAAGCGAAGACCATTTTGTCGCAAAACTTGAAATAATATTCTGAGATTGGCTAAATGTTCTTCTTCCGTCTTTCCGGAGATCACAATATCGTCCAGATAGTTTGCTGCAGTAGGGACCGAGGCACAAACAGTTTGCAGATATTGCTGAAACAATGCCGGGGCGGATGCACACCCGAATGGCAGTCTTTTGAATTGATACAAACCAAGATGCATGTTAACCACCAAAACGCACTGGGATTCTTCGTCCACCAGTATTTGCAAGTACACATCTGCTAGGTCCAACTTCGAAAAATATTTACCCGGGCACAGTTTGTCAAAAAGATCTTCCGGGCGGGGTAAAGAAAAAGTTGCAATCACTAGTTGTGGATTAACCGTTGCCTTGAAGTCCACACAAAGTCTCAATTTTCCGGAAGGTTTTGGCAAAATTACTAAGGGTGATGCCCAGAGAGAAGCCTGCACACGTTCAATTACACCTTGTGATTCCAAATTGTGTAATGTTCTTGCGACCTCATCACGCAATGCATGGGGAACATTGCGCGCTCTGAAAAATTTCGGTTGCGCGTTTACTCTCAGTTCCAAATGTGCTTTGTAGTTCTTAGCGCAACCAGGGCCCGGTGCAAAAATGTCTGCAAATTCTTCACACAGACGAGAAACACTGGCTGAAGGCACAGTCTGGTTCACTGATAGGACCTGATTTACTATAGACAAGTTAAACAACTGAAACAAATGTAAACCAAACAAGTTCAATGCAGAAGAAGAACGAAGAACGTAAAATGACACAAGTTTTGTTTGTCCCTTGTATGTTGCAAGAAGGCTGCACTGTCCTAACACAGAGATATTCTGACCGGAATAGCTATTTAACGTAACGTTTGCGGCACGCAACAGAGGTGTGCCCAGTTGTTTGTACGTGTCGTGATTGATCAGTGAAACTGCAGCTCCGGTATCGAGGTGGAATGGGATCACGTTGCCATTTATGACCAAATCTACAAAAAATTTATTTTCCTGCTGACGACAAGAGCGACTGTCTCGTGCAACGTGAACAGACACTGGTACAGAAGGACTTGCGACTTGACGGGATTTCCATCGACGTCGACGCACACTATTTGTGGGACTAACACAGTCACTGTTAGAGAGAGTGGCACTGGGCGGATTGGAATTAACTACATGAATTTCCATGGGCGAAGGTTCACGAGCCTGAGTGTTCTTGGTTCGATTCCAGCGCGAAGCAAACGGCCTGGAATCGTTGTGAGTGTCCGATCTGAGCTTCTTCTCGCAAACGCTCTGAACATGTCCTTTTTTATTACAGAAAAAGCAAATAGCTTGGCGTGATGGGCAATTCTCACCCGAATGTCTAGTAGCACACCTCGGGCGTGACTTTAGCACTGCATTTGGTTGTTGGCGCGGCACACGTAGCTGCGCGGACGGGCGCGAGGGCTGTGTACTGTTCCGTGCAGCGCGCCCGGTGGGCCGGTGAACGTGACACACGGCTGGCGAAGTTTCAAATGATTCCTTAGCAAAGTCAAGTGTGTCTTGCCTATCAAATATGTCCATCTCTTGTTGAAGGGAGGGATTGACTAGTTTCAAAATCTGTTCTCTTATACAACCATCAGAAACGTTCTGTGCAATTGCATCACGCACCATAGTATCTGAATAAGGGAGTCCACATTCACACTCAAAAGCACAATCCCTAGTAAGGCCTTGCAAAGTTGCAACCCACTCCCGATTAGTTTGACCGGCCGTACGATTTGTACTAAAGAAAGTATACCTCTTTGGAACGACATTGACTGATTCTTTGAAATATGCATCTAATGCCGACCAAATTTCTTCGTAGGACAGAGTTGCTACGTCCCGTCGGGGAACAAATTTCACTATCACAGGGTAGGTGGACACACCTACACATGCCAACAAAACAGGCTGCCACTCGTTACCTTGAATTCTGTAGGCAGCGAGATGGAATCCAAATTGGCGTGACCACTCCGTCCAGCTTTCCAGTGCCGCATCAAAAGGTGGTGCAACTGCGTGTTGTGGGTGCGGTAGCGGTGGAGCGGCGGCTGCCGCATCGTTTTGCATGGCACGTTGTCCCTGGACTAGCTGTTCAAGGGCATGCAATAACGCCTGCGTCTGCTGATTCTGCAAGCGATAAAATTCGGACAGTGCATCTGGAGATTGTGGCGAAGCCATGACACAAGTAAATTAAGCAAGGAGAAAGAATAAGACCCTTTTGATACTCGTCGCCATATGAAGTGTTGGCAGAAGAGCCAACACTGTGTTGCTAGAGGAGGCCGAAATGCACGCGTTTAATTACACGCTGACTGGCGTGAGGTCTGGAACAGTTAAGGGAATTAATACTAGCAAATAAAGTACGTAGTTGATATAATACTTAACTTTAATCCACAATTGGTGTATATCGCTGCCTGTCCAGACAAGCACAGTGTTACGCTTGCGGCAAGAAAGGTAACATACAAGCCGCACGTTTGCAACGGATCAAAGATGAGAATTCTGCCCACTCACAAAAATCTAGTCACAAGGCCCATGTCATCAGTGCAGTTTATTTAAAGCCTGCTGGAGGCATTAGCAAGACTAGCAAGTGAACAGTTTCTTCAGTGCTACGCCAGTCCAACAAATTTTTTGTTCATTTACACATTAGGGGAAAACGTGTGAAATTTCAGTTGAACACTGGTGCCTCTGTTACATTGCTGAATCGTAACACATATGAACTGTTAGGTCCCTCACGCCTGTCTAAAATTGGCACACACCTGACGGCTTATAATGGACATGACATTCCCGTTGCCGGAAAATGTACTTTGTCTTCCATGTATCGCTCGCATACGAGAACTGTGACTTTCAAGGTGCTACAATTACGCGATTGTGAGAATATATTTGGCCTTGTTTCGTCCGAATTGCTTGCCTTTCAAATTCAGGAGAAATTGTTGTGAGAGACTGCATTCAGTGCCAAAGACAGTGTAGCTAGCTTGCTAAAAGTATTGCATGAACTCTTTTCTGAAGATTTAGGCAACGTCAACATTTTTGTTGCAGATATTACTATGAAAGACAATGCTCAGCCGAAATTTTTCCGGGCCAGAACTGTTCCCATTGCATTATGGGACAAAGTCACGCCTGAACTTAAAGAATTGTCAGATAGCGGGGCTATTGCGCCCATACACGCTAGTCAATGGGCAAATCCACTGGTTTTGCTCCCCAAACCTTCAAGTCGCATTCGCCTCTAAGTTGACTTTAAGACTACAAAAAATGGTTCAAATGGCTCTGAGCATTATGGGACTTAACTTCTGAGGTCATCAGTCCCCTAGCACTTAGAACTACTTAAACCTAACTAACCTAAGGACGTCACAAAGATCCATGTCCGAGGCAGGATTCGAACCTGCGACCGTAGCGGTCGCTCGGTTCCACATTGTAGCGCCTAGAACCGCACGCCCACTTCGGCCGGCCTTATGACTACAGTCAACCCACAAACTGTGATTGATACTTATTCATTGTTACGCCCAGAGGATCTCAGGGACAGATTATGCTCTGGCCGCTGCTTTTCAAAAATTGATTTGCGCAACGGATATCTTCATATACCATTAGATGAAGAATTAGATGTTGTGAACACTCATTTGGGCTTGTTTAACTATTAGCGTTCGCGTTGTGGCAGTGCTTCCGCACCCGCCGTTTTCCAAGCTCTTCCCTGTCGTTCCCGACTGGTGTGCCGGCGCTTGACTTTACGCCGTAACAAATATTGTCTGAACTCTCTTTATGTACTGTTTGACGAACAGTTCCACGCTAACAGTACTCACAAGGGGAGGCCGCCAATTGTGAAATTCAGATTCGATTAGTACTGCGCATAATAAAAGCTCATGGCCAGAGGTGTAATGTGGCAAAGCACCAAGATGCACTTCTCAGCCGTTGTCGAGAAAATCGACAGGTAAAAGAAACAGTTGCGGTGAAATACTGTCTATGATTAATCATTTTCTACAGCGTTGTGGCGCAGCGGTAAGCGCTGGGGTTCGTAATCCGAAGGGCGCCGGATCGAATCTTGCAGCATGCAATTTTTTTTTAGTATATATATATATATATATATATATATATATATTCCCGGCAATCAGTTGCAACAATTATGCATATAATAAGTTGTTGAAAGTCGTTTGTCGTGGAAAAACTGGCGACTTCGAACATCATTATGTTTTCCGCAAACAAAGTTGTATTTCACAAATGTTATTAATTGTCTTCATAATGTTAACCACGTATATTCCGAAACGAATACGAATAGCGTAAGTCAAACGTTCGAATTAGAATAGAGATCCCACGAACACAAATTTGCTGTGGCAGGTATGAAATATAAACTCCGATACTCGCTCGTTACACTTGAAGGACAGATGTTGAATGGGCCGAAACGAGCCGCCGCGTATCAACGTAGTTCCCTGCTAACTTCGAAAGAAGGTAGATGCGGTCCCTAGCGCAACTTATAACATCGTCGAAAACCAGTGCGGACGTGAGGGCTTTGGTACACCCTTTTAAACAAACGGAAAAATGGAGGCGGTACAATTG
This sequence comes from Schistocerca americana, assembly GCF_021461395.2. Taxonomy (NCBI): domain Eukaryota; kingdom Metazoa; phylum Arthropoda; class Insecta; order Orthoptera; family Acrididae; genus Schistocerca; species Schistocerca americana. Next base: position 210,432,057 of record NC_060125.1, on the reverse strand, counting down.
GAGAGCGATCCGCCTTCACCAACATGCATAAGCAATTTATTAATAGTTTATATATATATATATATATATATATATATATATATATATATATATATATATATATATATATTTGAATTACAAAAACTAATAATAAAAAAAAGTCGCATGGCGCGAGATTCGATCCGGCGACCTTCGGATTACGAACCCGGGCGCTTACTGCTGCGCCACGACGCTGTAGAAAATTGTTATTCGTAGAGAGTATTTCACCGCAACGGTTTCATTTAACTGTCGATTTTCTCGACAACGACTGAGAAGTGCATCTTGGTGCTTTGCCACATTACACCTGTGGCCATGGGCTTTTATTATGCGCAGTATGAAACGAATCTGAATTTCACAATTGGCGGCCTCCCCTCGTCAGTTAAATCTCTTGGCAGGTATACACTATAATTGTATTCAATGTACTGTTTCTACTGAAGACTAACCATTGTCGCTCTGTAGACCAATGCTTCTGTCTCACTCGACTACTTGAATACTTGAAGACACGACGAAGGTGTTTCAGAAACTCCCCAGCAAGACTTGGACTGGCATACAACTTGCAATTGGCAACTTCTTCTCATGTACTGTTACCTGAGTACTCTCCTCTCTTCTTGTGGCACTGTGGCTCCAGGGATGCTGATTCTCACGGGCAGCGTGACTGGCTTGCGCGCAGCGATGTTTCTGCTGCGAACGGACACCCACGGTACTTCTGGTACCAACTGTCGCAAACTCTTCTTGTGTGGTATCTCAGTACAGTATAGCATCAACAGGCAGTTTACCCCCTCTAGTGGCATCACAGGCGCGTAGTCTCACATGTTACGAATGACAACCAGCGATACACTGTCCCTAGCATCTTACAATATTTGTTGCAATTTGTCAATGGTTATTGCAGCCCTGACGAACGAATAAGTTCCTGCTTGATCATGTTCCATTCCTGTTGAGTTGGCATGGCCAGGGCATGAGTTGACCACCATGAAGAGCACCTTGCGTTCCCTAAGGCCTATGTTGAAGCGCAGTGCCCTACTGAAGAAGCAAATGGCAGTACCACGAATATAGCAACCTGTGAAACTTAGCGGGCACTGATTATTTTACCCTGCAGAAAAAACAAATATGATCGCGAGTTGGAATGATGCCCCCCGACACCATGAAGCATGGGGTGGGGACCTGTGTGTCGTAGGAGGATATATTCCGAAATAGGCCGCTCACCAGATCTATCCTTAACGTGTGTACGTCCATCACTGGCATTCATACATCACTAAAGACAGAATGCCTTCCACTCCCCAGATGACTTTTTCACGATGCCAGAGTAACTGTGCTTCTCGATGTCGTGATTTCAGTGGTAGCCTGCCCATGGGCACAAGTGACATTAGCCCTGCTGCAAGCAGATAGTTCCCACTGGTCTTTGGTGACTCATCAGGTGCTGCATGTGCCAAGATTTCGTCTGTGGATGATGTTCAATCGGCAATTGCTGCTTTCATAATGCTTCTATCTCGATATGCGTCTGTATAGTGCGGACGTCTAGGATCTGGTCTAGGGGTACGGGAATGTGCCCATGAAGACTGCTGACAGCAGCGCCACTCCACCGATGCGCTATGCCCAGCATCTGCATCTACCTCTCGATAAGTCCATCCCGTTTCCCGCTGGCACATAATGCGACCATTTTCAAAGGGCTGAAGTTGTTCAGTGGGAGTGCTTACTCATCGGCAGGGCATGGTTGTACCCTAGAAAGAATGTTGCACTCACTGTTCACTCCTGAACACAGCACAGTCACCACCATCAGAGTCCAAACAGAGGGCACACAGACAAACTCCAGAGGTCTTCTGATCACCGATGTCCGTGACAAATGAATCACTTACCCATCGGTACGCTCCAATTGTACCCTGGCGGCATTGCGCTACAGCCCCTCAGTACGCGCCCATTGTACCCTAGCGGCACTGAACACTTGAGGATGCTACATTTTCCTTTTTCCGGCAGTTTAAATACGGAACGCTTGCTGTTATATTACGTAAGAATCATACAGCATCACAGGTAAGACTACGTAACTGCAGTATTTCGACAGACACGTCGTCATGAGCAGCTTCTTAAGATTCTAATTGCTCCACCGCACCAGCTCATTGTTTACGTAGCTTACGTCGCAAATGATACACAAACGCTGTCGAAAAAAATTCGCGGTACCAAATAATAATTAACGTAGAGTCACGAAATTTTGACTCTGCCGAGCGCTGGTGACAAGTGGCGTGTACTCAGGCAAACTGAGGAGTTACTTGACTGAGTAGTAATGGCTCCGGTCGGGAAAATTTACAAAGGCAGGGATAGCGGTGTGCTGACCACATGCCCCTCCATATCCGCATCCAGTGACGTGTATGTGCTGAGGATGACACGGTGGTCGGTCAGTACAGAGGACTGATCAAAAGAAGTCTAGTTTAGAATAAAACTTCTGATACACATTTACCTAGGTAACATATTTAATTGATTAACGTTGTAAAATTACATGTTAATGTAAGGGCGAGAAAAGCCACTGCAAATGTGAAATGCTGGCACATTAATAGCCGGAGTAACCGCCAGAATGTTGAAAGCAAGCGTGCAAAAGTACATATATCGTATATTACAGATGCCGGATGTCAGTTTGTCGGATGGAATTCCATGCCTGTTACACTTGGTCGGTCAATACAGGGACAGCTAAGGCTGTTTCTGCGTGACATTGGAGCTGTCGTCCGGTGATGTCTCATATGTTTCGAGACAGATCTGGTGATCGAGCAGGCCAAGGCAACATGTCGACACTCTGCAGACGATGTTGGGTTACCACAGTGGTTCTTGGGCGAGCGTTATCCATATGTGTTCGACCGGAGACAGATCTGGTGATCAAGCTGGCTAAGGCAATCTGTCGACACTGTGCAGACGATGTTGGGTTACCACAGTAGTACTTGGGAGAGCGTTATCCTCATGTGTTCGACAAGAGACAGATCTGGTGATCGAGCAGGCCAAGGCAACATGTCAATACTCTGCAGACGAAGTTGGATTACCACAGCGGAACTTGGGTGAGCGTTATCCTGTTAGAAACCACCTCTGGAATGTTGTTCATGGGTGGCAGCATAACATGTAGAATCACCAGACTGATTTACAAATTTTCACTAAGAGTTCGTTGGATAACCACTAGAAATTGCACCGCAGACCATAACTCCACGCTCAAGTCTGGTTTGTCTAGCACGCAGACAGGTTGGTTTCAGGCGCTCAACTGTCCTGTTCTTATGCAACATACGGCCATTTATTGGCACCGAGGCATAATCGGTTTTCATCAGAAAACACAACAGACCTCCACCCTGAACTCCAATAAGCTCTCACTTGACACCACTGAAATCGCAAGAGCCGTTAGTTTGGAGTCAGTTCAATGCACGTCACGGGTGTCTCGCTCGGAGCTCTCCTTGAAGTACCCGATTTATAATATTTCTGTCTCCGTGGTGCTACCTACTGCTCAAATTGATGCTGCAGCTGCACTTCGATATGCCAGAGCCACACGCCGAACACAATGGTCTTTCCTCTCGGTAGTGCCACGTGGCCGTCCGGAATCCGGTCTTTTTTTGACCTTACAATCTTGTGACCACTACGTCAGCAATCATTTACGTCGCCTCGTTCCTGCGAAGTTTCTCTGCAGTATCACAGAAGGAACAACGAATTTTTCGCAGCCCTGTTGCACGACCTCGTTGAAACTCAGTGAGATGTTGATAATAGTGCCTTTGTCGCCTTAATGGCATTCTTTACTAACATCAGCTCACCACTTCCAATCTCAAACGTAACGGACGCTCACTACCGCTACAGCGTGTATTTAAGGGAAATCTGATTTGCATCGTTGTAGTGGTGCCACTATCGCCTCTCTTATGCGACTGGTTTAAAATCTGAATAGAAATCATCTTTCAGACGTAGAAAACTCCTACCAAGTTAGTTTTACGTAGCACAACTCCTTCTTGTTGTTTTGATTTTTTTTCCGTCACTATATTTGTCCTGCACAAGTTGTACGTATAAGTCACAACTTATTACACTTTGAGGCATTATAGTACGATGTTAGCAGTCAACTTCCTTGTTTAAATTTCTTTTGTCTTACTTGAGAGTAACCGCCCACCCCCTCCATCACCACGCCACGCCACACCCACCCCCACCGCAACTCCATCTTTTTGATCGCTTTCCAAAAGTTCTGCCCTTTCTAAACGTCGTCATTACAGTCTGATTGGATGTTAATGCGTCGTTCTCAATGTGTGGAGGTATAAGTACCAGGACAGAAACCAGGTTGGTAATCACACATGAACACAAAGATTATGCTTCAAAGAGAGTGGCAGGCTTTCAACTTCATGGTCGTCTTAATGTTAAGCCGTTTTTTATCTTCTCATGCATTGAGGAAGTCGACAGTCATTCTTTCCTCGTAGCGTTTCTGAGTGGATAAGGACAGAGGTTATATTATTCGGGCGTACTGTATACCGTACCTCGTACACCGTACGGTTGATTGTGGAATACAAATGTAGAAGTAAATTTGTGTCATGGTATTCATATTGCCTTCAATATTCTCTACGTAAATCAATATAGAATATGAAAATTATTGCAGGTAATCAGTCACCTTATCCTTTGCATTTAACATCGCAATAACAAAACAACATCGTCTCCTCTCTTTCTTATCGACTGAAAGCCGGTCCAATTCTTGAAAAACCGCTTGAGCCTAACTTCTGCCGACTTCAAATCAAGTTTGCGGGAATCAGCGTCACGGTTTTTCTTTAAAAAGGGAGGAGGAAATGAATAATTCAGAAGCGGACAGTCTCCCCTCGGATTTCTTATTCCGCGCCCATCGACCGGCTTATTCTCATTAGTAGGGCTAATTATTCTGCGAGCTTCTTCTCGTCTGTTATCTCTCCCTTTTCTTTCCTTTCCCATTTTATTAAGGGAATTACGTCAGCGGCGAAAAGAAATTACTTGTCTCTCTCACGTCTTACCGATTATATCTCGAGTGGAACCCTTCTGAAGCGAGTTTCTAAACTGTTCTTAATTTAATTGCTGTCACTGTAATCTCGTTTCTGTCGTAGGCAGTGGAACATAACTAAATTACACATTTATTGTGACTGCAAGAAGTGACTGGAATTTCAAGTGTACTCGTGCGAACCAACAGTTAACAACGTATTAGACGATGCAGCAACAGCACGTAACGTAGCACGGAACTGACGTTTCACGCTGATTAATGTTGCTCTTCCCAGCCGTAACTAAAGTGCTTCTTTCTATTGATGGCGATGTAGCTGTCAACACATTATAGCACACTGTACATTTATCCGGAAGGACTGGTTTTCAAATTCCTGTCATAGAGATCCAATTACATTGCGTTTTTACGAAATCGCTTAACGCAAACGGTGGGAAGGTTGCTCTTAGGTGAAGATGGATGCACGAAGCGTATATCAAATTACACTGTCACACATGAGCTACAGGTCTTGCCGAGAAACCCGGAAAATTCTCGCCGTACTTAAAATCTCTTAACCGATCGATGGTTCCCATTCAGTCATTCGTCGAGGATCGTACAAACATATCAACATTTTATCGTCTCACAAACATAGAAATAGGCATCCTTGGTGCTGAGAAGCAACTAAAAGAGTTGAAAACAAATAAGTAGTCTTGTCTCGATGGAATATCAAAGTGTGTGAATTCCGAAGGGATCAAGCTGCTTAGGAAATCGGTCTCTAGACTCACACACTACTTAAACTAACTTATGCTGTCAACCACTCTTTCAAATTCTGAAGGTGGCAGGGGTAAAATACAGGGAGCGAAAGGCTAGTTACAATTTGTACGGAAACCAGATGGCAGCTGTAAGAGTGGAGGGGCATGAAAGGGAAGCAGTGGTTGGGAAGGGAGTGAGGCAGGGTTGTAGTTTCTCCCCGATGTTATTCAATCTGTATATTGAGCAAGCAGTGAAGGAAACAAAAGAAAAATTCGGAATAGGTATTAAAATCCATGGAGAAGAAATAAAAACTTGGAGGTTCGCGGATGACATTGTAATTCTGTCAGAAACAGCAAAGGACTTGGAAGAGCAGCTGAATGGAATGGATAGTGTCTTGAAAGGAGGGTATAAGATGAACATCAACAAAAGCAAAACGAGGATAATGGAATGTATTCGAATTAAGTTGGGTAATGCTGAGGGAATTAGATTAGGAGATGGGACACTTAAAGTAGTAACGGAATTTTGCTATTTGGGGAGCAAAATAACTGATGATGGTCGAAGTAGAGAAGATATGAAATGTAGACTGGCAATGGCAAGGAAAGCGTTTCTGAAGAAGAGAAAAACTTGTTAACATCGAGTATAGATTTAAATGTCAGGATGTCGTTTCTGAAAGTACTTGTATGGAGTGTAGCCATGTATGGAAGTGAAACATGGACCATAAATAGTTTGGACAAGAAGAGAATAGAAGCTTCTGAAACGTGGTCCTACAGAAGAATGCTGAAGATTAGATGGGTAGATCACATAACTAATGGGAAAGTATTGAATAGGATTGGGGAGAAGAGAAGTTTGTGGCACAACTTGGCTAGAAGAAGGGATCGGTTGGTGGGACATGTGTTGAGGCATGAAGGGATCATCAATTTAGTATTAGAGGGCAGCGTGGAGGGTAAAAATCGTAGAGGGAGACCAAGAGATGAATACACTAAACAGATTCAGAAGGATGTAGGTTGCAGTAGGTACTGGGAGATGAAGAAGCTTGCACAGGATAGAGTAGCATGGAGAGCTGCATCAAACCAGTCTCAGGACTGAAGACCACAACAACAACAACATGCTAAGAACAACACACACACACGTGTCCGAGGGAGGACTCGAACATCCGGCAGGAGGGGCCGCGCAGTCTGTGACACGACGCCTCAAACCACGCGGCCACTCCGCGCGACGCAGAACGCCAATTCGAATTTACAGAGGTCGCTGTTCATCATTGGACACTTACATACTTCGCATTTACCGTGAATCTCTCACCCAGCGCAAACTTCCAAGGGGCTAGGAAAAGGCACAGGTGACTTCCTTATATATGCGGACTTTAATAAGACCCACAAATTACAGACCAGTGTCCTTAACATCGGTTTGCTACAGAATTCTTGAATACATTCATACTTCGAATTTAATGCATTTCCTTGAATTGAAACAAGTTTGCATCCATAAAACAGCACGGATTCAGATTTGCGCGATACTCAGATTCCCCTTTCCTCGCACTATATACTGCGAGCTGTGGATGTAGAGCAACAAGCAGATCCCATAGTCCTTGATTTACGGTGATCGTTTGACACAGTGCCCCACAGCAGAATGTTAACAAAGATTCGAGTATACGGACATGTTCTCAGATGTGTAAGAGACTCGAAGGTATATTTAGTGATAGTATTCTGTAAGGCGCGTTCATCAGAAGCGACATTATAGCCAGGAGTACCCGAGGGAAGTACTATAGGGCCGCTTCTGTTCTCCATGAATGTAAATGAACTGACAGACAGGATGAACAGAATCTGCGACTGTTCGTTAATGATGTTGTAGTGTACGGGAAAGTGTCTTCGTTGAGTGATTGTAGGGTGACATAGGAAGACTTTGACAGAATATCCATTTGATGTGATGAATGGCAGCTTGCTCTAAATGTAGCAAAATGTAAATGCAGAGAAGAAGCAAAATCAATCTCGTAATATTCGAATACAGTATTTGTGGTTTGCTGCTTGAGAAAGTCACTTCAGTAGTCGTCTATGAGTACGCTGCAAAGTGATGTGAAATGGAATAAGCAGTTAAGGTTGGTAGTAGAGAAGGCGAATGGTCAACTCCTCTTTTCTGGGGGATTCTATGAAAGCACACAGCGTATACAATATTAGAGCAATCCATTTTTTAGTACTGCACGTGTGTTTTAGATCCCCACCAGGTCGCACTGAAGGAAGACATGGAAGCCATTCAGCAGAGAGCCGCTTGATTTGTTACTGGTAGGTTCAATCAAAACACGAGTATTGCTGAAATCTTTCGTGAAACGAAATGGGAATCCCTGGAGGGAAAACGAAATTCTTGGCGCTAAACTCTATTGTAAGAGTTTAGAGAAGCGTCGTTTTCGGTTGACTGTAGAGCGATTCTACTGCCGCCAACATATATTTCGCGTAAGGATAGCGAAGACAATTAGAATTTGTACGGAGGTATATAGACATCCCGTTTGCGACTGGAGGAGGAAGGGCAATGACTTGTGGTGGTACAATGTATCCCCCGCCATACATTTTACGGTGGTTTCCGGAGCGTGCATGTGCATGAAGACGTAGAACAGGACTGAAGTCATTTCCACCCGCCCCCCTCCACCCGTCGTTGATCTAACCGATATTGTGGTCCGCCTCTAAATCACCTCTTCGCCGACGTTGACCTTCCTTGCATAAACCCCCTGAAGGTACAATTGCACTTTATCATGTTCACCTTCGTTCACGTGCGCACCTCTCACCTCATTACAATAAAGTGGCCATCTTTCCAATCATCCCTTCTGTGTTTACCAAAGTCCTCAGGTGGAGCAGCTTACATAAGTTTGGAAACTCACTATGTCATAAAACATCACTTTTTGTACTACTTTTCCTATCAGCAGATATCACAACAGTGATAGCAGTGCCGCTACGACTTAATAGTCAGTGCTGTTATTCGTATTATCGTTAGTTAAATTCGCATCATTTTTAATTTTATTAATACCTCGTTATTACTGTTCGTCTCATTAAAACTATTGTAATGTCTTAAGTAACTGAGATGTAGAAAGTATTGTACGTTGTGTGTAAAACCCTGGTCTGATGTAAAAGAGGGACTGCAGGACCTCACATGATCAGATAAAATAAATAAAAAATTTACACTTCATATTATAAAACGGCGCAATGTTTACCAATATTCTGTACAGAATCGTAATTAGGTTTGTAGTATCACAAAATATAGACTGCCACACATACTGCTCCAGCGTCAAAAACACCTGGTATTGAATACAAAAGATAGGAATTTGACATTTTTTTAAATTTTTGTAACGCGTAGTAACTAATTCTTCACTTCGTTTCCTTATGTTTGATATACACCAACAGAGAATACGGCTAAGCTAGTACAGCCTGCGAAAATGAAAGCCAGTTCGCAGAGATATGAACGCGTTGCGCGTGTTTACGATCACAAGAGAATCGAATTGAGTGGACGGTATTAACTTATTACTACGAAAATGAAATTAAATGGTTCCTTTGTCCACATAATCAGTCGATGTTGAGTTGCTTTTGAGTATGACACTGATACTTTCATGTACGAATTTATTTGGTCTATTACGCAGTGCCTTTCAGAAAGTATAGTAAATATTTCAGGTGATGGTAGTCTAGACCAGTTCTAAGAAAACATTCCATATTGCATATGCCCAGTTTTTATTAGTTGCAGAGATATCACTGTTTGAATGTAACCAAAACAAAATCCCAGTGAAGATGTTAAGCAAGCCAAATAATTCTTCAAAAATGATTTTCATAAATTCCATCTCTCACTTCAATACCCTTTCGATTTCTTCTTGTAACACAGCGTGTAGGTCCTTTTGGGACGCACCGGCGTTCTTTTATTGGGACAGAACAATCCATAATCCGAATGGACAGTTCGTCTCTCCCCTTTTTTTCACACAGCAGCCTTATCGCCTTTGCCGATTTTGCTGACTATGTGTTAGGTAAGGGAGAGGTTTCAGACTTTATTTAATGCTCTTTATTGACAGGTGTTGGCCACGCAAAGAGTGTTCTTATGCCTTATGAATGGAGACCGCAAAATTCTTTTTTCTTTTACCTTTTTCTTACTGTGATTCTCACTTTCATTGAAGTTATTTAGTGTCCTGCAGGTGCAACTCCGTCGTCTGAATGGATGGATCGTAGCACTTGGCACTTTATATTTGTGCAGCCGTTGGGGAAGAATTTGAAGGTTGTTTGATGAACCCTTTGTCAGGCATTTAAATGTGATTTGCAGGGTATCCTTGTAGATGTAGATGTAGATGAAGCGACTGCCAGGCATCAATTTTGCAGGAACTTTTACCGTATGCTTGATAGACATCAAAATTAATTCCCGAAAAAGAGATATTTAAAATGTAAACCATGTCTGTTTTTCGCCGAATATTTGGAAGGAACAATGTAGTTATACGAATACAGTATTCATTACATGTTCTTGATGTCAGTATATTTGCTTCGAGTGTTTATATGACAAGCACCACCAATGTAGTATTTCGAAGGAAAGTGAGGATACATAACAGAGTGATCGAAAGAGCCGTTGTAAGGGGACCAACATTAAAACCGTAATTACTTACTAATCGAAGTCCTTTTGGAAATTTATTCGCTTATCTTGTTATTCCTTATTGTTTTAGTTACCTTATTAAACTTTCTATTACCACCAAAAAAACGGAACAAATACGCAAAAACAAAGCTGATGAGTGATTTTGGGAATTGGACAGAGGATCTCTGCAACCCAGTCGAGATGTCTTGGTCGCTAAGCCACCGGCACTTTCGTTGACCAGGCGTTTATCGTCTGGGTAAATATGCCAGCACTCATAAAGCTTCTTTCCTAGATTTCTATGAAAATATTCGTTGTTGAACACCATATATGATGACTGAAAATGCTAAGTTTTCAATTATCTAACGATCTCGTCAATTTTGAGACGATTGCGCGTCTTGATATTCGTATTTAGGGGTGTTTTCCTCAAAAAGGGGGGGGGGGGGGAATTGTTAAGCCAAAATATCTTAGTCTTTCATTTCAGGTTGTAAACAAGAGATCTGCCAAACATAACCCGAATTGGGTGACCGTGTCTGAGGGATTCTCCTTGTAAGCGACTAGCCTTTCCGCTAATCCGAAATGAGTTGCAGGATGCCTGTATAACGGCTTTCAGGAGCATTAAAAATTTTTTGATATTCAGTATTTCACGTGATTATTGAACAAATTTAACAAGTAGATATTTTGTTAACAGTTTAACATACTGAGACAAGTATGAGAGACACTGTGTATTTGGCTTCAGCCTTCGTAATTGATGCCTTGAAAATAGCCAGACCTTATTCATACAATATTTGAGGAGGATAGCACCTAGTGTTCGTGGCTTCCAACAGACTTTACACAATTTACAACCTTTACGAATCGCCCCCCCCCCCCCTCCCGCCACGACATGATGAAAGGAAAGAACTACGTTTTTATTGTTATGCCTCAAAACATCAGTATCAGACGTGACGTTTTAATTTCTTACTTGTTTACTACCGACTGTATTCGCAACAAATACACCACTGAATGTACCTGCAAAATTATGTCATTGTACGATACATAGTTCGGGAGATATGACGTACACATTTGGATGGGTGAAGATGTAGCTTCTACTTAAAATAGCGCACGGTAAAACTTCAACATCAGGCATGACCTTTTAACAAATTATTTCATTACTACCAACACTGTTCCCAACAGGTTTTGCAATCAGTGTCTACATATGTCACTGAATGCATTGCAAAAATTATATCAGCGTACGATACAAAGTTCAGGAGATAAGACGGTATCAACACCGAGATGCGGGAAAGACTTGCTTTTGCTTACAACGGAGGGCATATTACACAGACTATATTCATGCTGTGTTTCATAATAAGAACACTTAGCGAGTTCCAGACAACTTAAGACATAATTTCAAACATTTTCTAAATTCTTTCTCGCTTACATGCTTAACGATAAATATATAACAAAATAACTCTTTTGTAAATTAATCTCACGTTTGAAGCTGTTTTGTAAACGGGACTCGAAACTTTAAATAATTGAAGGTTTTCTGGTAAGTACTAAGTGGTGTAGTGTATTTACATCATTCAGCCGGCGTTGTTGACGAGGGAAATGAAGATTGTTGGTCTTTAATGAGCTCTTAAGTGAATGAAATTCCTGAAAGACAGAGCGACCTTTCGCCAGCACCGAGATTAGGCAGTCGGTAACCACGATATTGAAGTCACTGGCTGACAAATGAGGGGCGCCGGATCGCACGCGCCCCGCTGGCAGCAGGGGAGACGAATCCGTGGGCCGCCGCGCCGCGCCGCGCCGTGCCGCAGCACGGTGGATTCCTGCCATTCCGTCTGGGGCCGCCTGGTGAGATTGCGAATACCTGGCGACGCGACGACAGCACACAGAGGCCAGCACCGGCACCCCCTCTCCCCTGGAAGGCTTTGCAGGACGGCAACAGCTACCTGTCAAACCTGAGCTCGTCGTTATCTGCGGTCGCTTTGCGCTGGCACAGTAGCTTCCCAACGGCGGTACTGTCTGTAATTCTGCGGGCAGGCGCTAAGAGTTTGAAACTTATTACCTCAGGAAACAAAAGGGAAACACCGGGAAGGCTATACATAATTTTTAGAGTGTGAAGTAATTACGTCTGTGCTTCTAAGATAGAGTTTACAATTTTCTTACCTTCTACATCCTAAACTAGGTCGTTGTCAGATACGAGGGGCGTTCGATAAGTAAAGCAAAACGTTCCTTTCTTGGCTAATTTCGACTGATAAAATGCGGAATTTGTTGTTGGCGTCGTGGAATATTCCAGTTTCAACTCCTATAGTTTCCTGAAGTTCCGATACGTCCGCCGCTATACGTAGCCTTTGAAATGGCTTCTGTAATGGAGGTTTGTTTCAAGCAGAGGGCTGCCATTCGTTCGCTTTAGGTGGAAACTCAAGCATCGCAGACGTTCACAGGCGCTCACAGAATGTCTACGGAAACCTGGCAGTGGACAAGAGCACGGTGAGCCGTTGGGCGAGGCGTCTGTCATCATCATAAAACGTTCGCGCAAATCTCTCCGACATCCCGCAGCCCGCCGAAGTGGCCGAGCGGTTCTAGGCGCTACAGTCTGGAACCGCGCGACCGCTATGGTCGCAGGTTCGAGTCCTGCTTGGGGCATGGATGTGTGTGATGTCCTTAGGTTAGTTACGTTTAAGTAGTTCTAAGTTCTAGGGGACTGATGACCTCAGAAGTTAAGTTCCATAATGCTCAGAGCCATTTGAACCATTTTTGATATCCCACATGCCAGATGGCCAGACACAGCTGTGATTCCTGCAAAGTTAGAACGTGCGGACACTCTCATTCGAAATGATCGACGGATCACAATCATCCGTCTCGCCGCACAACTGGACGTCTCTGTCGGTAGTGCTGACACAATAGTCGGCCCCTTGGGGTTTCCTCCGGTTTCCTCGCCGCCTAACAGAATACCATAGACAGCATCGAAGGACTGTCTGTACAGAACTGCTTGCACACTACGAGGCTCATCGTGACAATTTTTTGTCGACTACTGTCACAAGCGATGAAATATAAGTTCTCACATCTACCGGAAACAAAACGTCTATCTGCAAAGATGGGCCACAGCACGTCTCACCCGAAGAAAAAGTTCAAAGTCGCAAACCCAGCCGGTAATACCATGGTGACGGCCTTCCCGGACTCTGAAGGGCTTATTTTGTTTGCTATTCTCTCTCATGGTGCAAGGATCAACTCTGACATGTATTGCGTTACCCTCAGGAAACTGAAAAAAACACTGCAGCCTGTTCGTTGCCACAAATATTCAAACGGACCCCTCCTTCTCCATGACAATGCAAGCCCTATCCAAGTGGAGCTCACTGATCTTCACCGCAGTGTTTTTCCTAGGTCACCCTACACCTTGGATCGCGCACCTTCCGACTTCCACCTGCTTGTGTCAGTGAAGGATGCGCTGGACAGGAAGGAGTACTTGGATGATGGGGAGGTTATTGATGCCACAAGGCTTTGACTCCGACGTCGACCTGTAGAGTGGTACCATGCAGGTATACAGGCCCTGTAAGTAAGATGACGTAAGTTCGTCGCATTTAATGGAGATTATACCCAAAAACAGGATTTTGTAACCACAAGAGAGGAGAATGATACAATCTACCGTATTGGAATCCGGAATAAAACCAAAGTGCTTTCAGAGAAAAAAGTATTGCATTACTTGTTGAACGCCCCTCATATATAGGAACGTGATGCTGTAAGTAAACAACGACTATCCTATATATTTTGTTTTGAACAGTTTTTAGATGCAGAAAAAGCCCAAATTCTAAATACCTGCATTCCTGGCTATTGGCTTTCAAACATTTTAATAAATTAAATACTGTACGCCGCTGCTTGATTAATCTCGCAGGGTTTATTCTGCCCCATAATCGGAAAAGACGCTCTTCGTCCACACACATTGACCTCTTTCCTTGTGTGTTTCTCACAGATGTGTCCTATGTTTATTTGTGGATTGTAGCCAGGTGTAATGGATGCGTGTACAGTGTAGTGTATGTTTGAGATGCATGATGATGATGACGACGATGATGATGATAACGACAGAAGGAAATGTGTAAAACTCTTTGCTGGCACATAGTCTACTCATCTCGAATAGCATCAATGAGGATGCTGAGCTTGGCATCCCCTTGCGATTGACGAATCATTCTCAACAGCGTCACTTCGTAGGACACTGCAGAGAGGTTTGGAATTTGGCACATGACATTGCTACAAAGACTGGTAATCTTCTATCCACCACCAGATTCGAAGTGGATTATCTCCCATTAGAGCACCCTGCACAGGCGTATGTAGCGACCTTGGCTGACATTGATTCAAATGGATACAACGAAAGGCATATGGTGAAGCAAACTCACATGTATTAGCATTCGCTATGAGGGAGTTCATGTACCTTTGATTAGCATGTTTTGCACGTTTCACACAGAATTCCTGTATGTGAAAATTTGGTGAATTTTTTTGGGTCATGGGTCTTCTGATTGGTTTGATGAGGCCCGCCAAGAATTCTCATCCTGTGCCAACCTCTTCATCTCAGAGTAGGTCTTGCTACCTTAGACATTAATAAACCTTTTCCTCGCAATTAATTGTCAAATATCTCTCTAAACACTGATACTCCAGAGCGAGGTTCCAACTCAAGAATATACATGAACTGTGAGGCTGTATCAATACAAGAGTTAGTGTTATGTACACAGTTCCACGTAATCAGGGCGTACACAACTTTCCTACTAGAGCGCGCCCCGCTAAACACAACGCCGCAGGCGCGGCACTCGCCCATCTCCGCACTACGAGATGGCGCTCCCATAGAGATGGACCAAATTCTGCTTCCGTCGATCCGCGTATTAATATGTAATGCAGCCAATGAGATTGCTGCTAACGTAGAACCTTTTCTCTTTTGTCCTCGCGGATCATACTAGCGCAGTGATACATGAACGCGCGAGGTATTATAACGAGTATACAGACCTCCGATTAGTCAGTCTGCATTTGTCTGCACCAGTCTGTACCAGTCTGCATTAGTCTGTACCAGTCTGCACGAGCTCTACAACTGTCTGTACCAGTCTATAGTCAAGTTTCAGTCTGCGCCTAATAAGATTTCCATATTCCTGTACATAGCCATGAAGATAAATGTATAGACACTTTTGTCAAGTATCAGAGATATATGTAAGATTAAGATTAACGTACCAATACCCAAAGGAACTTCAGATTGCAATTGTAAATAGCATCCTGAACCAAGTTAAGTAATTTTTATGGTTGTTATTATTTTAATAAATGTGTGTGAAAATTAATCAAGTTCTGTCTGAAGTTGGTCACCGTCAATCTGCTACTCTAAGCGTGCAAGTGGCATTTCTATCGTCTGACCTAACGGCAGAAGATAAACACGCCACAATATGACCACGAGACATATCGCTGACACTCGCCTACTTCGTTAGAGCGACAAGTCAAATAATCTAATGGTATGTGTACTGAAGGTCTTACAGTACGCACACCACAGGTAGACAGACATAAAATCTAGGGATTATAAACTCATAAAGGAATCCGCTGGGTGCATGCTACAGAAGTTCTGAAACACCTATACAAATATTTATTTACAATATGAAAGATCTTCAAAAAATGTTCAAATGTTCATCAGTCACTAATCTTACACACTATTTGGCCTAAATTATCCTAAGGACAAACACACACACCCATGCCCGATGGAGGACTCGAACCTCAGCCGGGACCAGCCTCACAGTCCATGACTGCAGCGCCTAGACAGCTCGGCTAATGCTGCGCGGCTAAAACATCTTAGAGGCATCTGACATGACAATATAGCGTCCAGTGTATTTTCCTTGCTTTCATTCAAATGGTTCAAATGGCTCTGCGCACTATGGGACTTAACATCTAAGGTCACTAGTCCCCTAGAACTTAGAACTACTTAAACCTAACTAACCTAAGGACATCACACACATCCATGCCTGAGGCAGGATTCGAACCTGCGACCGTACCGGTCGAGCAGTTCCAGACTGAAGCGCCTACAACCGCTCGGCCACAGCGGCCGGCTTACTCTCATTCCGTAAAACAAGGTTTTTTTTCCCTTCGTATCTGTCTTCCTAGGAATGAGCTTTCTACTATACACAGGAAAAGCTCATTGAGAGATTCTGGTCTTATTTAATCTTATGTTATATCTGACCTGTTCCCTACATATTACAGTAATGTCAGTGCAATAATGTCACAGATTTCAGGTAGTGTTTCTTTCTAAACCTTACGTTTAAACCTTTAGTATTCTGATCTCTGGAATTTCTGCAACCTATGGTGCTTATTTCCTTATCATCTGACTATACATCTATGAAAATAAAGCCAGAACACGAGCTATTATATTATCAGCATCAGTGTGGCTTAACTCATAATTATACCTCTTTCCGGAGGTCGTTTTCAACCTTGTCTGCAATGAACTGCTTATCTGAAAAAAAAATAAATAAATAAATAAATATTATGGAAAAAATTATTTTTTATTTCCAATTATGTTATTCGTAAAATAGTCAATATAAACATTAAAAACGAATACTGAAATCAGACACCCCACCTGTACACTTTAGCTAATATTAATTGTTCCAAATCTGAAAATAGGAATTCTGAATTTCTGAGATTAAAACTTCCCATACTCATTTCCACTGTAACTTCTCAATAGCTTTACCATATTGTATGAGTTCATTGTTATTGTTGTTGTGGCCTTCAGTCCTGAGACTAGTTTGATGCAGCTCTCCATGCTACTCTATCCTGTGCAAGCTTCTTCATCTCCCAGTACCTACTGCAACCTACATCCTTCTGAATCTGCTCAGTGTATTCATTTCTTGGTCTCCCTCTACGATTTTTACCCTCCACGCTGCCCTCCAATGCTAAATTTGTGATCCCTTGATGCCACAAAACATGTCTTACCAACCGATCCCTTCTTCTAGTCAAGTTGTGTCACAAACTTCTCTTCTTCCCAATCCTATTCAATACCTCCTCATTAGTTACGTGATCTACCCACCTTATCTTCAGCATTCTTCTGTAGCACCACATTTCGAAAGCTTCTATTCTCTTCTTGTCCAAACTGGTTATCGTCCATGTTTCACTTCCATACATGGCTACACTCCACACAAATACTTTCAGAAACGCCTTCCTGACACTTAAATCTATACTCGATGTTAACAAATTTCTCTTCTTCAGAAACGCTTTCCTTGTCATTGCAAGTCTACATTTTATATCCTCTCTACTTCGACCATCATCAGTTATTTTGCTCCCCAAGTAGCAAAACTCCTTTACTACTATAAGTGTCTCTTTTCCTAATCTAATTCCCTCAGCATCATCCGACTTAATTCGATTACATTCCATGTTCCTCGTTTTGCTTTTGTTGATGTTCATCTTATATTCCCCTTTCAAGACACTTTCCATTCCGTTCAACTGCTCTTCCAAGTCCTTTGCTGTCTCTGACAGTATTACAATGTCATCGGCAAACCTCAAAGTTTTTAATTCTTCTCCATGGATATTAATACCTACTCCGAATTTTTCTTTTGTTTCCTTTACTGCTTGCTCAATATACAGATTGAATAACATCGGGGAGAGACTTCAACCCCTGTCTCACTCCTTTCCCAACCACTGCTTCCCTTTCATGCCCCTCGATTTTTATAACTGCCATCTGGTTTCTGTACAAACTGTAAATAGCCTTTCGCTCCCTGTATTTTACCCCTGTCAACTTCAGAATTTGAAAGAGAGTATTCCAGTTAACGTTGTCAAATGCTTTCTCTAAGTCTACAAATGCTAGAAACGTAGGTTTGCCTTTTCTTAATCTTTCTTCTAAGATAAGTCCTAAGGTTAGTATTGCCTCACGTGTTCCAACATTTCTACGGAATCCAAACTGATCTTCCCCGAGGAAATACTGTACACATATTTACCACAGTCTGATAAACGAATCTGATGTAAGAAATACAAGCTTGCATCAGTCGACTTATAAAATTTAAATCCAGTAAGCTGTGGATTCTTTTTCTCCTGAAATCCATTAAGTAAACTTGAAGGATTCTCGTTGTTCAAATTACTTCATCAATCATATTGAAAGGTAGAGGAAAAATCATTCAAGTGCACCTGAATGATTTTTGCTGTACAAAACAATAACTTATGTACTTAGTGGAGTCTTGGCATATCTCTCTAACTCCTTAGAGTGATAAATGCTCTTAACCTGGTTTCTCCAGACGAAAGATATTCGATTTGTGATACCGTCTGTGTACATAACTCGAAAATGTCAAAAATTGGAGTTAACGGGTTTTGCAGTAAGCCGACGATATAGTACAAGATACGTCCATACACCAAGGCGGACAATAAGAGCTATGTTACAGTGATTAAAACAAGAGAAGTGCAACGTTTTTAATTTTTCCGCCGCCCTCTGAGATTACTTTAATGAGGTGTAATATGAATGTATCTTTGGCGCATTCCACTGACGCCTGTATGAATTAATGCAGTTCTTTTTCCTATACAAGTAAACCTTATAGGTGCTTGCACTCTGTCCAATGATTCTAGCTCACATAAAAGTGGGCCATGTTCAGTAACGGACACTTCAAGTAACTTCCATCTTGCAGACATCGACATACCTGATGACCACGATTGTTCTTCCCATAGAATTTTACGTACTTTAGAGCTGAAGAAGGAAAACCAAAACCCCCGAAAGAAAGCATTAGGTTACAAGGTCAGGTCGTATATAAGACACTGTTCATTGAAAAACAACTGTAACAATGGCTATAAGGCAGATAAAGCCACAAAAAAGTATCCAGTGCAAGTGAAGAGTAATCACAAGGAGAAACACAAAAATAAAGATTCTGCCGAAGCAAGCAGCAGCTGTGTAATCAAGAAAGTATTGCAACAGATTGACTGGTTTTGTCACGTGCACTGTAAAGACGGAACAGCTGACATGAGACTCTGCAAAAAGTGTAGGTAATATGTACGTAAAGATTATGTACAGTTGAGACCCAAAGAGAAAGCGCGGAACTACTTCTGTCTCTCATGAGAGAAAAGAATTAAATGAGACAAATCAGAGTCATTATTCATGTTTTCATTGGAAGTGTAGTGTTTCAAATTACTATTTCTATGACTAAGAAACTTACTTGTGTCACAACAATTTTGAATGCTGAATAGTAACCTGAAGAGTTAAAAAGGAGAAAGACAGCAGTCTGTGTCAACAGGTAATTACGAAGCGATTGTCAAAAAAATAGAATTATACAAACCTATGTATTATCTCGTTCCACTTGTTATTCATATAAAAGTACATTAAATGTCTTCCACAGTGTTCAAATAGTTTTCTTACCATTTACGTTCTCCAAAATACTCATATGAACCGGATGTGGCTACGGACGATATTTAGAACAAGAGCTACTATGAAGGATCAAGCCGACCTGTGTGGCCGAGCGGTTCTAGGCACTTCAGTCTGGAGCCACGTGACCGCTACGGTTAAGTGTGCCTTGTTTTTGGTACATGTACCTTAGAATATATTCTTCGATTCTGTGACGCCCACTGCAAATCAACTGTAAGGTGATATTAAAAAAAAATGCCAAATTCAATAGAACGTAGGACTACAGGACAAGGGCCTGAACGAAAGAACAACGTTCAGTTGTGAAGTGAATTTCAGAACAGGTCGAAAAGGCTAATGGTTGTAGCAACTGCTGATGAATATGAAAGTGGTGGTGGTAGTTATGCTGGTGGTAATGGTTCAAATGGCTCTGAGCACTATGGGACTTAACATCTATGATCATCAGTCCCCTAGAACTTAGAACTACTTAAACCTAACTAACCAAAGGACATCACACAACAACCAGTCATCACGAGGTAGAGAAAATCCCTGACCCCGCCGGGAATCGAACCCGGGAACCCGGGCGGGGGAAGCGAGAACGCTACCGCACGACCACGAGCTGCGGACTGGTGGTAATGCTTGGGGTGGACATGGTGGGGGTGATTATGATGATGGTGATGGTTAGTGGGAATGGTGGTAGTGGTAATGTTTTCCACATACCTCTCATACGGTGTACCAAACGTTTGCTGCTACCTCTAGTTTGCATAGCGACTGCATCCCTGATCCCAGATGTTGCATGCTGAGTATTCGGTGTGTGCTACATCTTGAGAAATCGTTATCAGAAAGCAAATCAGGTGTCGCTTGATATGAAGTGGTCGATACGATATGAGCATATGGTACCTGCAGCCACAAAGGCTGGAGCGTTATAATTTCAAAGTGGCTTTATTACGGTCGTTTGGATACGCTATATCAACTCGGTTTCAGCCGTTGCATCGCGAGTTACGTACACTGATGAGCGAAACTATTGACCACTGCCCACTGCGAGAATGATTGCCACCCGGTGACGTTGACATGGTAAGGAAGGTATATAAGCGCTGCAGAGATCTATGACGAATTATTCTAGCGGTGATGCGGGTGGCATATGTGGATATCCATTGAAGTAACCAACTTTGACAAATGGCAGATTATTATGGTCCAGCGCCTGGGAATGGCGGAGCTGCTCGGCTGTTCGCATGCGACTGTCGTCGGAGGACGGTAAAACCATGGGTTTGTGATATGGTATCCGAGTCCACGTGCCATCACAGAACGTGGATGTCGGAGTCTTGTCCAGTCTGTTAAGTAAGATAAGCGGCGATCTGTGGCTCACCTGACGACTGAGTACAATTCTGATGCAGACACAAGTGTTTTGGAGCATACTGTTCAGCGCACACGTAGAAAATGTGGATAATCAGATGATGAGATGATGATAAATCTGTTCCGATGCTGACTGGTCCACATTGTTAATGAGAATGGCAGTGGACACTGGATTGGACCATAGATCAATGGAAAGGAGTCGCCTGACCTGGTGAATCACGCTTCTTGTAACTTTAGATCAGTGGTCGTGGCGAGATCTACCATCATCCAAGTGAATGACTTCTACAAACATGCACCACATTACGGATGTGACCTATGTGGCCTGGTAGGGGCCGTATTTTACTATGGGGGACCTTACAGTGGCTGCTATGTGAACTGTGGTAGAAATCGAAGGTACCATGACTGTCGTGGACTACGTGAACTATATTACGGATCATTTTGATCTTTTCCTGCTTGATGTCTTGCCCGACGAGGATGACGTATTCCGACAGGATAACTGTTTGTGTCACAGGACCGCAACCGTGCCACAGTGGTTTGAGGAGCATGTAGTGAAATCACACTGACTTCCTGGCCACCAATTTCTCTTTATCTGAACCAGATGTAACACATTTGGGAAGCTTTCAGATTCCAGTTCCGCGCCCAGTAAGTATGGCCCCGTAGTTTAGAGGAACTGCGTGGTCTGTACATAGTTACCTAGTGCAAGATACTTCTGGAAATCTGCCAAGAATTTATTAAATCAATTTCATGCAGAATCTCTTCTGCATGGTGTTTCAAAAGTGGACCAGCACTTTGAAACAAGTTAGAATGGGGTGTGGTGGACGTGACACAGAGTATCAGTGTATCCTTACCTCATCCAATTTCATTTTGGGATAGTTCGAGGGAAGTAAGTTTCTGTTGAGGCACTGATGTCCGTAACTCTATCAGCATGGGGCAATTATATTTGAAGCCCTTGGAACATGCACAATCTGAATATTAAGGCCAAGTTCTTCTTACGCGTCAGCCTTTTGTTGTATCATCTCCGAATAGCGATGGTTCACTAACATGATTCTCTGGTCGTGATTATGGACAGGTGTCAATGCAAGTAGCTCTCGTCCGTTTTTCAGACTTCGTAGTCACCCAGACTGACGACAAAGGTTCATCAATTGGCAACAGGTCGAAAGAGAGCTTATGATGCCAACTGTTCAGTTGTGTATTTACATTCGTCTACCATTCTTCCGACAAATCTCTGACGTCTAGTTCCCCCGTATGAGGATGTGTGTATTTTCTCCACCTTTAAATACCTCGGATACGTGCTCAAAGACTCGTTTGAGTAGCTGAAATGACAGTCCTCAACTACGTAATGAAATAGTCTCGGATATTCTCGACTCTTTACACGCGTTAGCTTACATTTGTTTATGATGAAACATCTCGTTACTGGGAGCAGAGCGTACGCAGGTGTTCCTATACTTCGCAACTGTTTTCCAGCTGGGATATTTCCTTGCACACAAAGACGACATTTGGGAATTTCTAAAGATCCGTTACCTACGCGAAAGCCATGTGAGATATACGCTACGTGGTGGTTTCACCTCACTCATTAGTAACATGTGTGCACTTGCGTGTCCCAGTCTCAGTCTTTTGCAGAAATGCAAAGGAACACGATATAATGCATAATTTTTGTTCTTCCTAGGTTTTCGTACGGCAGCAGATAAACCATACATAGTGACAGACACTTTTTCTAACTCTGAACTTCCGATGTGATCCGAGTATTCGCGTCGTCAGAATGCGCATCAGAATTCAAATGGTTCAAATGGCTCTGAGCACTATGGGACTTAACATCTGTGGTCATCCGCCCCCTAGAACTTAGAACTACTGCAACCTAACTAACCTAAGGACATCACACACACCCATGCCCGAGGCAGGATTCGAACCTGTGACCGTAGCGGTCACGCGGTTCCAGACTGAAGCGCCTAGAACCGCACGGCCACACCAGTCGGTTCAGAACTCAAGAATAGTTAATATTATACTAAGGCCATACATATTATCAGCACTAACGACGGATCGTGACGTATCATGGGTGTATTCAGATTTCGGTGGAACAATTATCAGATTCGGATTTTATCTGGGAATGAAGTTTTATTTATTTCAAATCCGACCCCACAGCTGACGGAGTCGTCTGGACCTAGTGTTGGCCGTTAGGCATACGAGAGGTCTAAGCCTGTGCCGTTGATTTCTTCTCTGCGATCCACATTAACCGGAATGTACGAGCAGGACAGAGTACACTCTTATTGCTGTAGCTGGAACCACTAGACTAGCTTAAGAGCTGAAGACTTTCCCATGACATTGAATATCTGTCCACCACGTTTGCGTTTGAATAACTTTGCGCGAAGTCATGGCAGGCGAGAGATCCTTTTAGAGGAGTACTCTTTGCCTGCGAAGCAAATTACCAATGAGAATGTCCGGATTCTGCTCCTGAGATGGTATGGTTGAAAAGCATGATTTAAGTTATTTTGAGAGTTTCTTGTGCTCGTGCTCAGGAAAATCATCATAAAAACCTCTCGAATGGTTAACCTGTTTTGTTGAGATTATCTGCGGAAGATAAAACAAAAAAACCGGTCAGATACGGTGTCCTGGCTGTTTCAAATTTATACTGACTTTTTGATCACCCGGTAAATTTGCCAGGCCGGTGGTTGGATCTTACAGTAAATCTGAACGCAGGTAAACTAACACAGACTTTACGTAGTCACAGTGATAAATCTGTCCCTTGGCTCGAACCCGGCGCCCCTCATTAAGCCATGTTCCATCACTAATTAGCGGTGCTTGTCGTTGCACAGTGTGTTCTGGTGCTTCACATCGTTGGCAGCATGCGGATTCCGGTCTTACTGGAGAGTAAGACTTCACACGATCCAATAGCGACTCCTACCTCGAGTCCAATAAAAGTCCAGGATGACTGTCCGGATCTGAAGTACCGTAAACCCTATAGCCACATTTCCTGTAAAAACGTTAAATTTAAGTGTGATAGAGCACCGTTTGCAATTTGGGCACCACAAGGAGTAGATTCCTAAAAAGGTGGGCCACTAAGGTAGCGTATAATCTATCAGTGTGCGACTACGTGTTGTCCGCTCTCCGCTGGAGGTCCCCTTCTGTGAGAAATGAGAAGGTTCTGTGAAAGTAAAGTTTAGAACTCTCATTTTACCATTGAGTTACACAGGGTGATTACGGGATAACGTTACGAACTTTCAGGGATGATGCGGAAGGTTAAAAGTATCAGTTTGCGATAAGAGGCCGAGGTCCGGAAACGACCGAGTCGAAAGCTACAAGCGATACCTCTGGCAATGGGAAAAAAGTACCGGTACTCATAAAGCTAAGACAGTAGGGCATGCAACTTTCAGAGATCTAAGTATGGAACAAAACAAGAAAAAAATACTACCTTAAGAGCTATGGGCACTTTTTCGGCAGAAGAAATGTGTTTCCAGGTAGCGAAGATGAAAAGGCGCTCATAGTTCTTAAATTATCGATTCCAGAGCCTGTATTTACGGTACTTTCTTTTCTTTTGGTCCATTCTAACATCTCGAAAACTATGGGAACCAAGAGCTTGCAGTAGAAGAGATAGAGTTCACAGCGTAAAGTATGCATTTTAAATCCCATGTTTACTAAATATTTTTTATTGTTTTTGTCCATACTACCGCATCTGATACTTGCCTACCTTTAGTATTCGCAATAACACTACCGATATGTGTATTCTACTGCCAGAGATATCAGAACCATTTTCGCTTGTAGCTTTCGACTCGATCGTTTCCGGATGAGGGTTCCTTACCCCATATTGTTATGTCTACTCTTCTCCATCATCCTGGAAAGCTAGTAGCATCGTCACGGAATCACACAGTATAACAGTTCTAATTGTCATTTAGGCCTTTTTTTAAATTAGTAGTCACTATCCATGCCCGCAGTAAAGAGCATTTCCATTTCATGGTTAATATACATAATTCATATATGTGTATATATGCAGACTGAAGCGACGAACGAAAAGCTCTACCAAGGCCAGGATTCGTACCTGGGTCTTCTACTCACCAGGCAGATCAGCTAACAGCTACGCCACCTTGCCACAGTGGCATTGCACAGTTGCAGTGACTACCCTAGCACGCCTCGCTCCTCAACACAAATTCCCAACCACGGCTCAGCCAACTTGGTATTCCCCCTAAACTCGAACCGGTCTCTGGTTCAAATGACTCAAAGCACTATGGGACTTAACATCTGAGGTCATCAGTGCCCTAGACCTAGAACTACTTAAACCTAACTAACCTATCACACACGGCCATGCCCGAGGCAGCATTCGAAACTGCGACCGTAGAAGCAGCGCGGTTCCGGACTGAAGCGCCTAGAACCGCTCGGCCACAACGGCCGGCCAGGTCCCCGGAACCACATAGTTTCATTTGAAAATAATATACTTTGCCCCAACGTAATAAATGTGACCTTACGCATGGTCTGTCGTTGATTGCTCTCCTTCCAACCGTCATCTCGCCGAATGGTGTTTGCAGTTTTCGTGACATGCCAACTTAATTTTTGCTGTGTACCAATTGAGAGGTACACAACAGACACCATGAGATCTTTGTTGATCCATTATGCATCAAGAGACACACCATGAGAGGCCGTCACATCACAAGCACAAACCCCTATCTGGCGACTCTCATTTCCATGCACCAGCATCCAGGTGCCGCTCAGAAATCAGCACCTCTTCCTGCTTCTGCACCACTTCCTTCACTGTGTCGTATACATCCACCGATAGTGTAGAAAGCCACAGCAGCGAGTGCTGTCAACCACGGACTACATTGCTTCTTTCTGGTACTAACGGACATGAAAATCCTTCTGTCAACGGGTACCAAACAAGACGTTCCATGAACAGTTCAGGTCAGTGGCTGCAGTCAGCTGAGCATAGTACTCTGAACCTATTTTCCAACTCAGCAGTCGCTTTTTATGGAGAACTAGGATCATTAACAGACTGTATGCAAACTACTATCAGTTATAAAGACGATATCATAGACTTCCCAGAGACAGCCATTTTGTTTAGGTATCATTTTATTGGGTTCAGAACATCAAGTGTCACTCGTCACATTGTATCAAAATTAATTATCATTTTGTAAGATACTGTTAATAGATGTTATTAATTATTTCTTATTATGTTGCGCCATTTCTGCTATAGTGCCACCATGTCAACAAGTGTTTAATTGCTAAGAATGTCATTAGCCATCTATAA
This sequence comes from Schistocerca americana, assembly GCF_021461395.2. Classification (NCBI taxonomy): domain Eukaryota; kingdom Metazoa; phylum Arthropoda; class Insecta; order Orthoptera; family Acrididae; genus Schistocerca; species Schistocerca americana. Next base: position 210,405,891 of record NC_060125.1, on the reverse strand, counting down.
GGAACTGTAAAGGAAACAGTTTTCCGTTACTATGGCTGTTTGGGCTGAATTACCAGTAGAACTACGTTGCTATTCATAGCATTTTGGTGACAACGAAAATCTTTAAATATCGTCATCGTCCGCAAATAGATTGACTTAAGTAAATTGTTATCGATTTTTAAAGTTTATTCAAGCTTTTTCGCTATGTCCCAGCATTTTGGCGAGAAAAACTGGAAATTGCTGGCAACGAATTTCGTCATAGCAAAGAAACAGCATTCTCGTCGGCGATGGGTGGCGAGAAAAACTTAGCAATACCGGAGTAAAACAGAAATTAAAATTAAGCAGGTAAACCTTTTTTATTTTTACTCGATCCTTAGAGTACATGATTATTTTCACTGATTTTTGTGGCTTCATTCTGTGATTATTACACTCAAGTACTGGTGCATATATTTTAGACCTGGCCGGACAGGAATGCCTTCTTCAGCGCATGCCAAATTTACTGCAACAGCTGTCTGCAACCCTGGCCGAACTTAAATAAAAGCAATAAAGACGACCGTCAACAACAAGCATTGCAATGAAAGATGCCGCACCACCCCTTTCCGGCATTCGATCAAAAAATTAAGTCCTGATACAACACTATCCACAGACTGGAGCAATACATGTTACCTCACACATCACAAATAAGGTCATGTAGAACGAAAATCATTTTTGTCAGCATATGCAGGTCCTACGTACTTCAGAAATTTTCACCGACTTATGAACTAGTGACTCTTCCGAATTCCTACATTAAAGAAACCCTTACGGCTCATTTCAACTCGCAAATTCAAAATACTGCCGCCAGTATTCAGTGTTTCAAACAGTCAAATAAATGCTATAAGAGCTGATTACTGAATTACAGGGTGGTCTTGAGGATGTAAATTGTATTGCGCAAATTATCAATGTAAAAAACCTTACGCAGGCTCACCAATTCGCTTCGTGCTTATCACGAATTCCTTGACAGTAAATTAAAAAAGGACCTGCCTAGTCAAACAAACACGTCTTTACGAGATTTATGCCACTGTCTTGGAGATACGATCAACATCGTATCTCCCGAAGCAAAGTAATGAAACGCTGTTGATGTGTTCTTTACCTCAAGAAACACCAAGCACGGGCAAAAATTGCCCCTACATTTTTATTTTTTTAAAATGTTATGGCAAATATCCTTCTATGCTTTTGGGTCATTTTCTATTTCTGTTACCTTATAATACATTACGCTGTACGTTTCTGTGGTTAAATTTTTATAATTGCAAGTACAAAATAGGAATTTTACGGCCAAGGGCACATTTTGCCCGGGGCTGGTACACCACGCGACCATAATTCTTATTAACTTCCGTACAACCACCAAACATGGGCAAAATTGGCCCGTACGTTTTTTTTTTTTTTTCTTTTATTCAGTTGGCAACCTCGAACATGAGTTTTACAGTGGTTTGTTGAGCTTCTAATTGTTGAGTTTCACTTTCATTGTTGATTTTAGACTTGTCATTATTACTATTAGCAGTTTGTCACAGTAGAGCGACGCCTTTATTGTAAAGAAGATTTCGTAAGATGAGTTATAAAGGCTTAAACGACGCAGAAGTTTTTGCAGAACTGTTACTCGACGACCAATTACCAGATTTAAGTGATTTTGAGTCAGATCATACAGAAGTAGAAAGGGATTCCAGTGAAGAAGCGGAGGACAATGAAGAAGAAACAAACCAGGCAGGTAACGCTCCAAATAAATATGTTACAAGTTCTGGCAGAGTGTATCTTGCAGTAGCTCCGAGACATAGTAAAAGGGATTTTGGTAACATAGTCCGTGAACGTCAAGGTATAACCAGTGCTGGGAAAGTAACAAGCATATGTGAATCATATACAAAAATTTTCACTCCTGAATTAGTACGGAAAATACTTGACCACAAAAATGAAGAAGCTGAAAGAGAAAACGTTTCTCCCGTTAGCGATTCTGAAATATATGCATTGATGGGAATTCTATTTCTAATGGGAGTTTACCAGGACACCAATATTTTTTATCTGATTATGTTCAAATTTATTGGGAAGAGCGATTTATAGAGTATCTATGGGTAAGACAAGAGCATTTCAGCTATTGAAAGTTCTCCGCTTTGATGATAAAGGTACTATGTCAGAAAGACGCGTACGTGACAATTTTGCGGCGAAGCGTGAAGTATTTCAAGTATTGAATGGAATATTCCCACGGTACTTCAGAAGTGGACCTGACAATACAATTGCTGAAATGTTGTGTCTTTTCAGAGGTCGTTGTCCATTCAAAGTTTTCCTCAGAGACAAACCTGGAAAATATGGAATATTAGTCAAAATGCTTTGTAGTGAAACTGAACGATACGTAATAAAAATGGGAGTGCATGCTGGAAAAGACGTAGACCTGCCATTGAACAATGTCCTCTTCAGATTGTGAAGAGACTGGTGGAGCCAATAAAGAATACAGGCTACAATGTCACATCTGACCCCTTCTACACTTCTGTGGAGTTGGCGGACATTCTCTATCAAGACTACAAACTTACATGTGTTGGGACACTCAAATCAAACAGAAAACATGTACCGCAGGAACATAAGACGACAGCAGGCAGAGAGCTGTATTCCTTCAAATTCGCATTCACAGACCCATCTTCTAAGAAGCCGCCAGTAACAATTGTCTCTTTCATCATCAAGGAAAGACCAAAGAAAAATCTGTTGATGTCGTCTACACAACACCGTAATGCAGGAGTAGAAGTTGATGCACCAAAAAAGAAAACACACATAAACCTGTACCGTAATTCCATTAAGGGAGGAGTGGATGCCGTAGATCAAATGGTTAGGACATACTGTATAAAAAGGGGTACGAGAAGATGGCCACTATCAATTGTCTACAGCCTACTTGATATAGCTGCAATTAACTCATACACACTGTTCAAGATGAACGCGCCTAAATGGAATGAACGGAAATCAAAAGCCAGAAAACTGTATCTCCAAGAATTAGGCCGTGAATTTTTGAAACCATACGTAGAAGAGTGAGCCATGGATTTGAAAGGACTCCAGTTGCCTGTTATTTGCGCGATGGGAGAGATCCTAGGAAAGAAACTAGAGATAAACAAAATTGCTGCAAATGACGAACCAACTAGGAAAGCAAGGTGCTACTTAAGAATGCAAGTAACCAGAGAGCAAGAGACAACATCACAAAAACCAAATTAGCATGTGGAAGCTGTGGGCGCCATCTGTGTTAGACTCGTTCAGTATCAACCATTTTGTGTGCAGCAGGTAAATGTCATCTCTAAGTGAAAATATTCTCTCCAAGTGAAAAGTGTTTTCCGAGAGTTTTCAATGTGCAGCAACATGTATTTTAGCAAGTGTTTTCATTTCTGTTTTTGAAACTTTCTCTCAATGCCAAAGCTGTATTATTAAGTTAATAGATCAAAGAGTGCATAGAAACTTTAGACAGCTTTTGTATTCAATTACAAACCTTCTTATCCTGTTTACACAAACTTTCATTGACCAAGATTTGACCATTCTTGGTTGTTATATTCACCCTATGAGTGTTAATAAATTAAGCTTTCAATTATGTTGTCACTATTTCCTGTTAAGCTAATATCTCAATGGAAACAGAATTACATAAAATATATTCATATTACAACAACTTACAAGATTTAAAACTTATTGTAATACGGGCAAAATTTGCCCTTGTTTGCTGCTCCGTGTAACCTAAAATACCTTCGTGTTTCTAGGGTTAGGCGTAAACAGCCAGGATGACCAAGTATCCCGCAGGGCCAGGTCCAGAAAAAACAGGGCACGCATGCCACTCAACTGAAACAATCAGGAGACAAGTTTAGAATTTCTAAGTTACCATCTCGTTCACGTTGCGGCGTAAACCAGGAAAAAGACAACTGATTCTACTGCAACGTGTGTTATAAGTAAAAATACCTGACATAGGGATGGGTTGTGCAATACGAAGTACGACCGACAAAAACAGCAGGTACTCAAACATACTACAATGGTTGAAAACAAGAAGTCAAACACAGTTCATAACGAACACGTCCCAATTCAAAACTTTCTGGGACAAACGTCAACTAAATGCCACCATTACCGGCAATAACAAGTTGACCGGTGTAGCTCTTGGAGTTTACAAAGTGCTGATGAATTTTCAAATAGGTGCAGTGTTGCCAGTTGCAGTTGATAAAATGCAGGCGTACTGAAATTTAGGAATGCCAAAGTTAACAGACTTGCAAAGTTCGCTGTTCTGCTACAGCAGCCAGGAGATAAAAGCGAAACGACGATTTCAACGGATGTTGATGTATGAATAATATACGAAACAGGCTAATTCTAATAAAACAACGAATTTACTAGGTCTATAGCACTTCAATGCTTTCGGCTTCAGAGTTCACGAGGGTGCGTATCAAGTTCAAATTGATGCTCTCAATGCAAAGTTAAATCAGCAGTTGCAAAAATGTGTCTAATTTTTTTCGGAAGGAACAAGCAGTATCAAAAGTTAGATGGCACACATTATGTTGAAACCGAGTGTGGTGCCGAAATTTAGCGAAGCATGCAACATTCCTTTCGAGTTGAAACGTAAAGTAAATCAGTAACTCGATCGTCTTGAACAGAATGAGGTTATCGAAGCCGTAACCAGTAGCCAATGGGCAACGCCGATTTACCTGCACAGAAACCAAGCAATTCTCTTCGCATCTGAGGAGATTTCAAAGTGACAGTTAGATCTCAATCTGTTATTGATTGATATCTTATTCCCTAGCTGGAGTAACTGATACAAAAATTAACTCACTGTGTGTCCCTTGCCAGGCTGGATCTTAAAGAGCATAGTGGCAAATCCCTGTGGTTGAAGAAACACAGAGATTTATGGTGATAAATACCTCATTTGGTCTCTACCATAACGAACGGTACTCAGTAGTATTTACAGGAATTAATTCAGATCACTGCAAACGCCGTGAACTACACTGATGTAATTGTCTCATGTGCTACCTCACAGGAACTGTTACAGAGTTTGAAGTAGTTAGGACAAATATAGTTTATACATCAAACTGACGGCACAACATACTGACGCCGTTAAAAACTTTCCAATCTCCATAGGACGTCAAGCAATTACGTTCCGAATTAGAACAAATGAATTATTTAAAAAAAATTTCCCCCTGATGTAGCTTCCATCAGTGAACCACTGCACAAGTTGTCACGTAAAGGCAAAGTAGTGTCACATGACCAACGCTATTGACCTAGTGCCGTCATCACCGTCATTAGTGAATGAGTCATCCTTATCTGCGTGAACTGAAGCCACCTGTAGCCTCTTCTCATCCAGTTTATCTCCAGTCAATCGTAATGCAGCGTTACAAATCCAAGATAACGGAAATACTCGTATGGTGTAAGTCGAAATTTTAAAAACCTCTCCCCTTCCCCTATCGTCAACTAATCACACTGTGCAATAACACTTATTTCCAAGCACCCGTTGTGCAGAAAAATCCAAGATAGTGGAAACAGCCCACTGCATCAATGGGAATTTAGAAGTCTCGTCGCTCTCTATATTTCAGACTAGCCATAGTGCGACATTAAAACTCTAAGACAAACTAAATAGACGATTGGTGTGCATTACACTTTGTGCATCCTCATCTTTCCAAACAACTAGAGTGTAGTGTTTAAATGACTTGTAAAACTACACAAGTCATGATCTACACCTCCCTATCTCCAACCAGTCACAATGTAGTACTAAAAATAGTGCCAAATATGCAGTAAATTACGTTACTCTGAAATTAAACTGCAACGTACCTATTACTTTCGAAAGACGTAAAGATATTGTCAAAATTCATGATTTGTGTACAAATATACACCTCTAACATGACGTAAAATCTGCAGTAAAATAATTACTTAACCCTCAGACTAAAGTAATTGATATTCATTATTTGCCAGAAGACATAAATATAGTGTCAAAATACATTATTTACACAAACATGTATACTTCTCACATAGGCGCTCTCAACAATATCAGAAATATTTTCTGTCGTAAAATACGTTAAAGTATCTCAATTGCCTTAAATACCGAAATTTTGAACACTACGTTTGTGTTACTGACTTCCAAGACATTGTTTATGGAGTGGACCACCACTCACATTAGTAAATTTCACTCAAAGCTATATATCATTCACCATTCAATATTAGAATGAGTATATATTTCTCTGTAAATAATAGAAACCAATATTTGCTTGCAAACTAGAAATTAAGAGATAGGAATACGTAGTTGGTGATCAAGAGTTTCACCTTAAATACCATTACATTAGACTTGTAAATCTAAAAAAAAAGGCTCCTGTGTCACATCCTATTTCCTTTCTGCCACTAAGAGATGGCTGCACTGTTATAAAGTGACAAAGGTTTGTTATCGGTACCATGAGTTGTTCTCACTGTCGTCAACCAGTGTCTTTATCAGGGAAAAGTGTTCACAGTTCGATCTGTGAACCACGTTTGGTATAAGACACGACAGAGCCTTAAGATAATCTGAAAAACGTGACTGCGGTCAAGTACGAAAAATCGCTATGCAGCTGAAATTAATCTCTTAACCACAACCATAACGTCACAATATTCTAACAGGCTTAAAAATGAAATTTTTTTTCAATAGATCTAAATATGTAAAGTGCATTCAATCCATTTGAAAGTGGAATGTTTTATGAGTGGATCATCCCACTGCATTTGAAAGTGGAATGTTTTATGAGTGGATCATCCCAGTGCTCACATCAAAATTATTTTCTACACACATATCCCATCATGATTGTGAACTCTTAAAAGCATGTATCGAGGGGAGGAAGAACAGAGTGAGGATAATAATTTAATAACTATTATTGTAAAAAATGATTGAGCATGTAGTTGACGTTAAGCACAAAAAAAGAAGACATTGTAAGCCTCAAAATATTTACTATACCTAAGATTCTGCAAGATTTTCTAAAATGTCTCAGAAAGTGTAATTTGCACATTGCAATAGTATCTAAATACGTAAAGCAAATTCAGTACGGTAGCATGTGCGGACTTTCATCACCTAACGTTTCTTTTTTCCATCAGCAGGTAAGTAAAGGGGAAGGGAGCGAAGGTAATGCATCACAAGAAAATTTACAATAGACGGCAAGTAATAGTCAAACAAACCGGTGCTGTATTTCGTGAAACTATTGCTCAGTAAAATAAATCTATGATTAACAGCACCAACAGCTACTAAGAGATACACCACACATACACACACACACACACACACACACACACAACGCGATTTTGTATAAGTGGGGAAGAAATAAGGTATTCGATTTTAGGAAGGAATGAGGTGTTTTATTATGATATTTCACTTAAACCGTAGAACAGTGTGAACTATTTATAAACATACATTCACAAGAGAGGAGACCAAATATGGAAACAGAGAGAGAGGTGTTAAATCTCCAAAGACAAAGCCAGAGTCGATATTTCTAAATATCATTTATTGTTAGATTACTCACACTACGCAACCACTATGAAGCTTCAAATATTACATATATTCAACATTTTCAGCATTGTCTGCGTCCTTATCTAAACATATGCAAGATCACTATGAAAATACGAGAAAAATAAAATTACATTGTACGTAAGATTTCTCACACAATTCAAACAAAGTAAAACTTCAAATTACGTACTGCCACATCTAATTTGCCTGTATTACTTATTACAATATTCGCAGCTTGCATGTTGGCACTACACCTTAGAATTTTTAGATTAAGCTGCCCTCGCTTGTGCAAAAAGTTCGATATGCATACTACACTCGGAAGATCTATGGAACTTTGAACTTTTAATGTTATTTTTTCTCTGAACTTTAGATATGTTTTCTGCTCCTAACGGGTGAGTATATCTTGTTCATGTACACACTTTTGCACTCTTATCACACAAGAAGACATCTACAAAAATTAGATAAAAGATAAAGTTGTATCGCATGTAAGTTTTCACACCATTTGCAAGCGCAATGAAGGTTCAAATTAAATATTTCTGCAAAGTTCAGAATCATGCCACACAATAGTGATTATTCCTGTGAAGCTTAAATGTAAGGTACTTCACGTTACATCTGTGCCATTGGGGCAGTTTCCGTGCCAGATACATTGCTACAGGAAACATATTCACGAAGATGTTGAAATTATGCTGGCTATATGCCGCTCGTTTCAACAACACCTGGTAGGTCAGCGTCAACTTACACTGTTTCCAAACTTCTATTCTGTAACTTATAAATGCAATTTTCATGAGATTAGGTTTTCAAGATAAAAATGGTTTTATGTCGAGACGACGTTCTGCAATTAGTGAAAGGTTTATAAGTTCTTTTTCTTAAAGTTATGAGTAGAATTACTATCATGATAGAACCTCCTAAGTATAATCTATCAAACTTATGAAGTATTAAAAACTACTGCTTGATGTACAAATCATGCCAAAAACCACTAATTTATTCTAATACCACCAAATATACAGTACCTTATTTTACCCAAGATTTCTTGTAGTTCAAAAAACTGTCTATTCCTTACCGATAAATTTTATTTACAACTTTGTAGCTCAGTTCTCATGCACAAAATCTTACCAGCCTATTATAGTTCTGTATAAACCTAATTTCAGAATACACGTTAACAGAATTGACACAGATTTACTTCTTGAAATATAAAATACGCGATTTTCAGTAGAGGAATTAGTGTGTTTTCGAGAAATGAATCATTCAGTTATAGTATCTGTTCTGAAACGAATCTTTTCGACTTCTTGAGTTGACCCAAAACATGTTCTCATTACAATTTTAGTTGTGCATGTAGCTTTGTAATTGATACCATTGTTGAAAGGAGTGAAGCACACAAGATTTCTCATAACGTAATACAAAATTATGTGTTCAACTGTCTGTTGTAAGATTGGTAATTTTCGCCTCACGCTCAATAATAAACGACTGATAGCCTGACGTTATAAAACAATTGTAAAGTAAAAAAAATGAGTCGTCGCATAGCAGCGACAGAATCTATTATTCTTTATCTTTGCCGCTCCTGCGCAGAGGCTGTAAATCTCTATGTACACGTATCGATTAATGATATAAAAAGAATTCAGTTTCTTCAAGACAAATGAGGCCTTGGGCGCATCACGTTCTACTGTTTCTATTCCATGAAAGGCAGATGCGAACTTGCTGCGTTCTTCAATCTGTATTTTATAACTTGTCCAAAATGGTCTTTAAATGTGCTAATTGTCTTCTTAATCAGAAGACATATAGTTTTCATGTAATTAATTACAAGCGGGAACCATCAAGAGGACATTAATCTCAAGTATTGCCAGTGATGTGCAAAGCTTTTCTGAATACGAACCAGCTATTGTAACTGTAATATAAAAAGGTACGTAGCATTAAAAACGTGTGTTATAAATGAAGTGTGCTTATTTAGACAAGTTATCCTTTAAGTATCTCCACCTCATTACTTGAATGTTAATCATTTGGTATCAGTTTATCTCCAGAAATTACGATCACGCTGATGGACCGAACGCAGCATTGAAGCAGGAGGAACGTTATCGTTTTTCTGTCGTTTCTGAAATAATCCTTTTCAGTTGTGTAGTGTAGAGTTCTTTTAAACTCAGGAAATATTTTGGTCCCTTAGTGTCGAGCCGGGTATGACTGCATCGCGATCATGAAAACGTGCGGAAATGATAACGTTGCCTCCTACCAATCTAAAATAAATTAATCTGCTGCTCCATATCCAAAGGATGTCAGGTATTTAATGGCTTGTTACTATAAGGTAATTCAATCAATTAATCTATCCGGAAGAATAGTAAAGAAAAATTCATCCCATAGTATTACCGGTGATCAAAAAGTCAGTATAAATTTGAAAACTTAATAAACCGCGGAATAATGTAGATAGAGAGGTAAAAATTGACACACACGCTTGGAATGACATGGGGTCTTATTAGAACCACCCCATATTGCTAGACGCGTGAAAGATCTCTTGCGCGCGTCGTTTGGTGATGATCGTGTGCTCAGCCACCACTTTCGTCATGCTTGGCCTCCCAGGTCCCCAGACCTCAGTCTGAGCGATTATTGGCTTAGGGGTTACCTGAAGCCGCAAGTGTATCGTGTTAGACCGACATCTCTAGGGATGCTGAAAGACAACATCCGACGCCAATGCCTCACCATAACTGCGGACATGCTTTACAGTGCTGTTCACAACATTATTCCTCGACTACAGCTATTGTTGAGGTATGGTGGTGGACATATTGAGCATTTCCTGTAAAGAACATCATCTTTGCTTTGTCTCACTTTATTATGCTAATTATTGCTATTCTGATCAGATGATGCGCCATCTGTTGGACATTTTTTGAACTTTTGTATTTTTTTTATTCTAATAAAACCCCATGTCATTCTAAGCATGTGTGTCAATTTTTGCCTCTCTATCTACATTATTCCATGATTTATTCAGTTTTCAAATTCATACTGACTTTCTGATCACCCTATACATCGAAAAGTTTCAGCAATTTTTCCGAATAGCTGGAGTGACCGCCAGTGAACTCAGCACGTTACTGGATTTATCGTAGGAGACGCTGCCTTATGGGGAACCGAAAAGGTCGACTCTTGTAAAAGTTACAAGGAGTTCGAACAGGTGTTTTTAGCTAAATTCTGGAGTTCAGGTGTGCAGCAGCACCTGAGAAAAGAGGTTTACAACGCCGAAGTGTTTAACACCCAGCGCGGCAGCCTGAGGTGATATTTCGAGAAATATTTAGCGAATGTTAAGTTCTGGGATTCGCCGATCTCCGCCAAAGACGTTATTATGATCCTAAAAACAAAGCTACCGATTGCGATCAGAGAAAAGTTAGTAAACGTCTCTGAGGAAGACACTGGCACCTTCCTGTCAGTGTTAGACTCCTTAGATCTGATTTACGAGGACGCTAGAGTTATTGTTGGCAACGCCTACTTCAGTGCAGGCAGCCAGCACTGTATAGAGTACGCAGGCAACAATGGTAGCCGAGTGGAAGCGACAGTCAGTACCAACCCCACAATGGTTTCAAAAATAAACACAGCACGTACTCTAACAAAAGTAAACATAGCACGTACTCCAACAGTAAATACAAAACTAAGTACAATAACGGGCAGAGATACAATCCAATATGTAATGCGCCACCACAGCAGTATGGAAACGTACCTTATAACACACAGCCCCAGCAATATGGAAGCACGCAAACCGATCAGCGGCAGTATGAAAACAATCAGTCTTACGATTCCAAGCACTACTTATGAAAATGAGTAGGTTCGCGACGCGTAAATTTCTTTTGCATTGTGTAATGTAAATTAATCCTGCTTGAGGAGTAACTTGAATTTCGTCGATGATCCATGAATGGCCCGCTTTTCCCATTATTCTTTTTCGACTGTTTGTATGTCTACACGAAAGCAAGAGGCGGATCTATTGATTCCAAGTCTGTCGCCGAATTTTTTAAAAAGGTAAGCAGACACGAAAGAAACTTTGAACTAAACGAGTCACTACTCACAAGTCACTAAGTAAGATGTGCTATGAAAGAAATGAATTTGCAAAGGAGACTGGAATGAATTTAGTCAAAGAGAAAGGACTTTTGTAAGCTTACATGTGACTGCAGGCGCAAATGGTAAAAAGACGAATTAAGAGGCAGTTGCTCTGATTTAAAGTGCCCAATTAAATTAATCCTAGATTTTAAGTGAACTCTTGTAAATATTAGTAAGTAAGTCAACTTGTAGACACAGTGTAATGTTATTAAGTGAGAATTCCACCGAATACAGCGTTCACGCAGACGATCACCACAATGCAAGTGAAGTAAAGTTCGACGATTTTCAGTAGCAGTATTCCACTGCATAATACGTGTGGAAAAGTTCTCGATGTGTGCGACGAGTCATAATCCGTTTCATTCCACACATGGAGTAGCAGCAATAGCTATAACTTACCCGTAAATCCGTTAACTGGACAGTGGTAGGAAGTCATGTGATGCAGCTTCAGTGGAAGGAGCTCCCTCCAGCAATTAAAAAAAAAAAATACACAAAGCTACGATCCGACGACCGAAAGCGACGCACGGCACATCAAACGCGATATCAATGCACCACAAGTATAAGCTCTGCTAATGTGCGCGCGCAGACGGAATAATATGACCGTTCGCAACACTAGAGGCCGAAAGCCACCGTGTAACGAAATAATGCAAGCATTCCACCGCCAACAGCCGTTGAAAACATTGTCACCCAGTACTGAAAACATATTTTGTATGTACCATGAAAATTCTGCGAGACTCTAAGACAGAGAAATTTGGGTAATTAGTCCAATGACTGATTATTTAGGGAAATAAGTCACAAGGTCACCACGGAACACTGTTGAAATGCTAACTTTAACGAAAGGTCACGATTCAAATGAAAATAACCACACGATAAAACGTCAAAGGATCCGATCCTTTATCTTTTCTATATCCCATCCCACATGTATATCAAATTAGTTTTGTAAGCTATTCTGATATACTTATCTGTTTCATATGTGAAATAATTCAAAGAGTCAATATCGAGCCCTGAAAGTGAAAGATATGGAGTACCTTGTCGAAGCCATCAGCAGTGGCCACTGTACAATGCAAGTTTATGATAAATCGTGTATGTGCAACAGAAATAAATTCATAATTAAATGCGACTGAGCTAATGAAGCTCCACCAAACGACACAGCAATAAACTGATAAGAGGATGAAAATATGATAATACCAGTTGTGATTGTCAAATTAGTTTTACCGTGACGAAAGACGCAGTGTGATTTTTTTTTCTTGTAACATTTGTTAATATGTATACCTATAGCTTTAATTTTATGAATCATCAAGAAAGACTGAAACCATGCAAAGACTGAAAGGAATACAGAACATATTCATACTGATCGACCGTCATTAATTGCAAATTGTAACGTCAATTCTTTTACTACAGAATGAATATGAAATGAAAACTTTTTTTTAATAACCTGTATGTTACATCCGAAAATAACAAATATTCTAATGGGTATGAGGATGAAAGTAATACCTTCGATATTCCATCCCTCCTCATGGGAGGCAGAGTAATATTAGTAATTTTCGCCTCACAGACATTAGTATACGCTCAATAGTAAACGCCTGAGGGCCTGAAGTTCTCAAACAATTGTAATGTAACAGAAATGAACGGTCGCACAGCTGCAACAGAATCTATTATTCTTTATCTTTGCCGCTCCTGTGCGGCGGGTGTAAATCTCTATGTACACGTATTGACTGATGATATAAAAAGAATTCTATTTTTTGTAGACAAATGAGGCCCTGAGCGTTTCACCTTTCACCGTTTCTATTCCATGAAAGGCGGACGCAGACTTGCTGCGTTCCGCAATCTGTATTTTATAATTTGTGCAAAATAGTCTGCAAATGTGCTCATTGTCTCCTCAATCAGGAAACATATAGTTTTGTGTAATTAATTACGGACAGGCACCATCAAGAGAACATTAACCTCAAGCATTGCCTGAGATGTGCAAAGCTTTTTTTTAACACACACCAGCTATTGTAACTTCTGATGTAACAAAATAAAAGTGGTGTTTTTATTCAATGGATAAGTTGGAATTTGAGATTTCGCTTACTGTTTTATCAATCACAATTGGCGTAAGAATCATGGATTGACCATTGTCATAAAATGTTGCATTATGAAATGTGAATAGTCTTTACTTGCAGTTACGCGTGGCTTGAAGCAGTCACAGCTAGAGTGCTATTGATTAAGAAATTGCATTATCGTCTTTCTAATTACTTCATGATCGTAGATACGATCATACCCGGTCGTGAAGTTATTGTTATGAGAAAACAATTTCCTAAGGGACCATAAAGTTCTGAAGGGCGCAAAAACAACTGTAACATCACACAAAAGGGAAATTCAATATTAAAGCTGACGCAAGAAGAGGATAAAACAGTTTTCTTTTTGTCAGTGTAACACGCACATTGGACTGCTGATATTGGTGTCTGTAATCTTCGCAAAATGCATAATTAAAATGAAAATAATACCGAGGAGACGACAGGAATGAGCACTGCTAACTGATTCAATATTTCCAGAACAAATATTTATTATAACTAAAACATGTATCGTACCTTAAGTTTAGTACTACAATGACGGTAGATTTTTATGTCCGTTTCACGTCCATTGAGCGCTCTTTTATATAGCCATTGTCCTCTTGAGTCATTCGTGCGTCGTCACGATAAGTTATAACAGTTCTTCTTTTTACACTTCACTCGAAGCTATATTTAACACGTTTTTATACATTTAGTAAAAATTAGATCAGACTGCGTCCGTCTTACTTAAGAAAAACAGTACAAGTGTTTAGCGCTCAAGGCTTCATTTGTTCTCCAGCCAACAAAATAATGAAGAATCGCATATCTATCCGTATTTTTCTGTTCATATTGCCGCCAAAGACGACGAATTACATTATTTAGGAAATTCCACCGTCGCTATGCGACGCCTTATTATACATTAATCATTCTTTATAAACAAGTATTTGCCCTCTACCTGAAAGTATTTACTATTTGCTGTTTTAATGAAGCCAAAAATAGCGAATATCACAAACTGTATATAAAAAGTTACGTAGCATTAAAACACGTGTTACGTCTGAAGTGTGCTTATTTAGACTAATTATCCTTAAGTATCTCCATCTCCAAAATGCTTCAAATGATTCAAACGGCTTTAAGCACTATGGGACTTAACATCCGAGGTGCAGTCCCCTAGAATTTAGAACTATGTAAACCTAACTAACCTAAGGACATCACACACGTCCATGCCGGAGGCAGGATTCGAACCTGCGACCATAGCAGCAGCGCGGTTCCGAACTGAAGCGTCTAGAACCTCTCTGCCACAGTGGCCGGCTCTCCGGTTCTTCATTACCCGAAAGTTGATTATTTTGTTTCAGTTTATCTCCAGAAATTACGATCACGCTGATGGACCGAACGCAGCACTGAGGCACGAGAAACATTATCTTTTGTCCATCATTTCTGAAACAATCCTTTTCAATTGTGTAGTGTTCATTTCATTTAAAGTCATACATATTTTTGTCCCTTAGTGTCGATCCGGGTATGACTGCATCGCGGCTATGAAATGCACGGAAATGATACTGTTGATTCCTACCAATCTCAAATAAATTAATGTGCAGCGCCATGTCCAAAGAATGTCAGATATTAAGCGACTTGTTACTATTAGAAAATCCAATCAGTCTCTGATTCTGTAGCCAAGCTACACACAAAACATCATTATATCTTCAAATATCCAAGAACACGCTACGTTGTCGTAGCCGGCGGAGAGTTGGTACTCCGATGGGGCGCGTCCTACGTGGCGGATAGGGGGCTCCTTACCAGCTTGCCGGCGGACTTGAGCGAAATAAAATATCTCTCGCGGACCAAACACACAACATCAAGTAATCCAATAGTGTCTGCCAGCCGGTGTGGTCGAGCGGTTCTAGGCGCTTCAGTCTGGAACTGCGCGACCTCTACGGTCGCAGGTTCGAATCCTGCCTCGTGCATTGATGTGTGTGATGTCCTTAGGTTAGATAGGTTTAAGTAGTTCTAAGTTCTAGGGTACTGATGACCTCAGATGTTAAGTCCCATATTGCTCCGAGCCATTTGAACCATTTTTTCCACTAGTGTCTGTTCTAGTATCTAGCGACTAGTGGTCAGCGTCTGTTCACCTAGTTGTTGCGGCTGTGAAATATGGCTTGATCTCAACAGTCAAGTCTGCGATCATTGCGATCTTTTTCAAAGATCACCGCAACTAAACTCAACTTGATGTGATCTTGAATGAACAAAAGGAAATGAATCCACTACCCCAGGCCCCAGTCAACGCACTGGACATTCTCGGCAATCGGTTCTAGCAGACCAGGAACATCATGAGGAAATGAATCGGAGCTTTTCAAAATCTCTTCACAAACACTACATTGGCACTCTCAATACAAACACACTCTTCAAACTTGGAAAACTAAAACAACTCACAGACATACTAGAAAAATTTCATATCGAAGTTCTCGCCATTCAAGAGACGCGCTTCTGAGATGAAAACCATTTCAATACTGAAAATTACAGGATCCACAAAGGGAAACCTGCTGTCAGAAGAGGCATACCATCATTGCTTGCTACAGGATTTGCTGTACATAAATCAGTCATGGATAACATCATAGTTCCATAGTTCCATATCAGAACGTATTTCCACACTCTCCTTCATATCAGGTAATAAAGCATACACAATTATCAATGCTCATGCACCAACAAATGACCATAATATAGAAAAGCCACAAGAAGTTGAAAACTTTTGGGAAGACATGGAAGAAGTAACCAACAAAATACCAGTAACACACGTGAAAATTTTAATGGGAGATTTTAATGCGAAATTAGGTAAAGAAAGAAAGTACAAACAAATCACAGGTCCGCATTGAGCACACGTTCGTGCGACAAAAATGGCGAACACCTCGTAAAATATTGTCAAAATTTGAACCTCAAAGTTATGTTGACGCAATCTCAAAAGCCACGACGAAAACTTAACATGGAAAGCACCCAACACCGTGTGGGGAGAATTCCAAAAAAGTGGCTCTGAGCACTATGGGACTTAACTCCTGAGGTCATCAGTCCCCTAGAACTTAGAACTACTTAAACCTAACCAACCTATGGACAACACACACGTCCATGCCCGAGGCAGGATTCGAACCTGCGACCGTAGTGGTCGCGCGGTTCCAGGCTGTAGCACCTAGAACCTCTCGGCCACCCCGGCCGGCGAAGAATTCCAGATTGATCGTGTGGCCATTTTCACCAAATGTACGCCGGAAATTCTAAATGAGAACACGTAAGGTATTTTTCGAGTCCGACCATTATTTACTACAAGTTAAGGTTAGGACAATCCCAAGACGGAAAAAAACGGCACGAAACAAAATAGTCAATCCTGAACTGGAATAGTTGAAGATAAACAGGGACAAAGTTGTTGAAGAGATTAATAGGCATTTAAAAGTCACTTGGACAGACTTTGCGAAAACAATTCAGGAGGCAATGCGATGGGGGCAGCCTCCTAGGAAACGAAAACATAGATGGTGGAATGCGAACTGTGATCTAGCCATTGAAAGAAGAACACAGGCATGGAAGAAATGCAGTAGTAACAGAACATCAGAAACACGGAAGGAATTTCACATGATTCAGAAACAATCAACAAAGAAAATCAGAATGTAAAAGCGGGCATATGATAACAACAGGTTGAAACAAATTGACGAAGATTTCAAGAAAAATAACACTAGAATTTTTTACAGAACATTCAAAGAAAATATGAAGGTTTATCAACCTCCCATCTTCTGTTTCCGAAGAACAGTGGCTCCCTCGAAACAAACACGAAAGAAAATTGTAAAATCCTCAAACAATACTTTGATGAACCTCTGAATTGCAACAAACCCACAGAAAAATTAACCTTGCAAAAGGCCACAGGCAACCCAGATTCTAATCCACCCACAATAGAAGAGATATAGACAATCATCAAATAAATGAAAAGTAACAGAGCAGCAGGAGAAGATGGTAATATTGCCGAGATCTGGAAATACCAAGATGAAAACATCACCAAGCAAATTTTTAAGATTATCTCATAAATTTGGGTTACAGAGAAGTTGCCGGAGGAATGGAAATGTGCATTGATCCATCCCCTACATAAATAGGATGATAAGTCAGATCCAAATAATTACAGAGATATTTCTCTACTACTAGTCACATACAAAATTCTCTCAAAGGTGTTATTAAACAGGCTTCAGAAGAGGGAGATCGAATACTTTTGAAAGTCAGACAGACAAGAAACCCGGTAGTTACCTTTGTTGACTTTAAAAAAGCATACGACTCCATAGACCGACAAACGTTCTTTGACATGCTGGAGGAATATGGCATCGACAAAAACAGACGCTCACAGACACCACCTCCAAGATTAAGTTCATGGGAGAAATTTCGGAAACCTTCCAGATACACACACGTATCCGACAATGAGATGGACGTTCACAAGTCCTGTTTAACATAGTCTTAGACAAAATTGTCAAACAATGGGAAGAACAAGTTAAAGGAATACAGCTAGGAAGAACACGTGAAACAAGAACAAGCATAAAATGTCTGGCGTTTGCAGATACATAGCCATACTTAGTAACACACAGGACGAAAAGGAAGCACTGGAACACCTACATGAAATAGCTGCCAAAACAGGTCTACAGATATCGTATGAGAAGACTCAATACAGGGAACGACAAACCAACAATGTACACATCATGTAAACGACGTATGGATCCGTAAAAAAGAGTCGAAAAATTTAAATATTTAGGGGAATATATAGAGGATCAAACAAGGCATCCAACATGGAACGAACAGAAAGACTCCAGAAAGCGTACAAACTCACACGGTCAAATTATAATAAGAAAAGCAAATCAAGACAGGCCAAAATTAGACACTAAAAAACATTTGTATTACCGGAAGCATTATATGAGTCAGAAACGACCACAATTGGAGCATCAAGCATTATAGAGACAGAAAAAATAGAACGGAAAGTTCTCAGGAAAGTATTCGGGCCAATACACAAAGAGGAATGAAAAGACCTACCAATGAGCTATACCAACACACTGACAGACTCACAGATATGATCAGAAAACGCAGACTAAATTTATAAGGACACATACAGAGAATGGACAACACCAGACATACAAAGAGAATCTTTCATGTAGTAAAACATTCAAGCCTTAAGACAAATTGGTATCATGAAACAGAGGAAGACTTAAGGCAGCTGTGGATCAACAAACAAATGATAAAAGATAGAAAGGAACAAAATTAGGAATGCAAAATTTATAATAAATTAGAAGAAGAAGACGGGAGCATTATGGACGGAACAAAGGAAACAAGAGCATAGTCAAGCATGAAAAGATTTTGGGAAGAGAAAAGGAAGAAAGGAAAGAAGTGAAAATTGTGTCATCATGAGATATCTGAGTTCAGACACTGTCCACAAGGGCAAAAATGATATGAACACATATATTACTTTATGCTGCCTGCACTATTCTTTGCACACTATCTTCCAGGAATGCTTCACAAGGTCTTTGCATCGTTCTCACAGAGGTACTAACGTGAGCCATCCGAAGAGAGATGTTCTGCTATAACGCCGGGGTAAGCAAGAGAGATGGCGTTTACAGATTGAGGACGACCAGTATTCTGGAAGGTCTTCCTGCGCTGTGAAGTTATTCCACAAACAATGGATAATAAATATACAAAACCAGTTCGTTGCCTACTTCCAGGAGGGGTTCGTACCCTGTAATTTCTATGAGAGTGGATTTCATACTTAAAGTGACTTTATCCTTCCTTCTGCAGTTACCCAACGTAAAATATTCATATTTATTTGAAACCAAGAATTAAAGGTTTTATTGATGTATGTGAGAATATAAATTAAATTATCCTACCGAACCGTGTTTAATATTTTATGTATGGCGCTTAGCTGTGAGAAAAGGGAAAGAAGAAAAGTTCCCCGTTCTGTCACTGATGGGTCACCTAGAATGGTGGTGGACCGACCGACTGCCATACGCTTTCGGCCAATGACGTTTTGGGAAGCGGTATCGATGGGCGTGAGTTCATCACGAGGCTCTCCCGGCCGCTGTCGTCTTTCGTGATGTGGACCCCGTACTTCTCAGTCAAGTAGCTCTTCAAGTGGCGCAACGACTCTAAGCGCACCTCGTTCCAGTCCTCCCACGATGGAAATGTCCCTGGCAATACCGGGAATCGAAACAGGGCCCTCTGCGTATCAGCCAGACGCGCTGAACACTGAGCTACGGAAGGGGGACTGAGGGATACAGATGGCTTAAAATGAAACGGAAAGTTACTCATACACTGGAGTGCACACATACTATTGTGTTGACCAAATACACTTGTTGTAAGACACAAATAGGAGCCAAGAAGATTGCACCATATTCCCGCAAGTAGTTGTTGTCAAGAAGGGGCTTCTTTACATGCAGCAACCATAGAACCTCGTCACAACAGCAGAATGTCCGGTTTGAAGCTTCTAGGGGTTGATTAGAGGCACAGTCCTAATGCAGTGTTGAGGCGCAATGTTGACAGTGCGGAACTATAAATAGACGCATCTTGTCTGAGCGCGGCGGTGCGTTTGCTAATTCGGCGTCTAGCGAATGGATGTTCGCCTTGGAACCATTTGCGAGATGCTACGCGTGCCCTCGACAGTGTCAGATCATTGTCATGTCGCGCCTCTCTGGAAGCTGGCCTTATAACTTTGTACCCTATATCTGTAGGGCGTAGCACATAATGGGTAGTTATAATTATAGTGCAGCTACTCACTGATTTCCAATGTGGACAGTAATTGTCGTATGACATGTAGATATTCTACTGATTCACTGCATAACCGTTTAACACAGGAAAACATTAGCTCCAGTTTTGGCCAGCAAGTGCAAATCTGGCACTATAAATGCAGACATAGAACGTTTTCCATTTTTAATGGACTGAAAACGAGAAGTAGGTAGAAAAGATTAAACAAGTGATAAAGGCATAATGTCGATATTATTATTAACCACGAGTTACACAGTTTGTTCAGTATGAGACCCGGAGACGTCGACGAGATGCTGCATCCGTGGAATGACGTCCTCAAGAGCTGCGGCAGCTCTGGGGGCAACGTGTTCCTACATACTGGCCTTCAGGTCAGATTGAGACCGAACGTGTCTCTGGTAAACGCATTCTTTTGGATATCCCCATAGCCAAAAGATACATGGATTGAGATCAGGAGTTTTTGAAGCCTATGCACCTAGAAAATCCCTGCCGAGAACCCATTCGTGGAAGGCTGCATTAAACCCATCTTTCATTGGGCAATCGACATGAAGTTCTTCCCCCTCCTGCATGGAAACAGCGGTTTCCACACAGCTGCGCTCTCCCAAAGCAGGAATCACAAGCTACGCAAGGAGGTCTCGATAATGTACAGACGTCACGGTACACCTGATAGGTCCTCTGGACCGAGTACAAAGGCGCTTGTTCATCTACACCACACAGTCACACGCGGCGGGTACAATAGCTCTCTCTACACAAAAAAACAGTTTAACAGTACCTCAATATTGACAGTTCTGTATATTTACTGCACCCTATAGTGGAAAATGTGCCGCGTCTTTCCACAGAATATTGCTCGACCACATGTCACCAAATTCAGTTCCTGCCAGAAGCCGAAGAGCAAATTCATAACGTTGCTGCGGATCATGACGTTTCAGTTGCTGTAGAGTCTGGATCTTTTCCTGGTTCCACTGTAAGCCGGTCGGTGTGGCCGAGCGGTTCTAGGAGCTTCGCAGGTTCGAGTCCCGCCATGGACATCGATGTGTGTGATGTCATTAGGTTAGCTAGGTTTAAGTAGTTCTAAGTTCTTGGGGACTGTTGACCTTAGATGTTAAGTCTCATGGTACTCAGAGCCATTTTTTTACCATTGTAAAATAGACAGCACAATTCGCCGTACTGTTGACCATGCAATGAACAAGTGCTGCATGGTCAATTACAGCAGCAGGAATCTCGACAATAAACTCTACCGGGATAGGACGCCCTCCTATTCCAGGTGTAACACCACGCTCAATAGCGGTTTCAAATTTCGTTATCACCTTCTTTACACTATTTAATGACATCGGGACTCTCCTCTTCTGTAATTGCTGCCATTCTCCTAAAACCGTTTCTGTAACAGCGCGCGGTCTCTCCTCTCGCTAGCCATAGGGTGTTACGGATTGGCACACAAACAGTGTAGAGAACCAGATTTGCACCTGATGGCTATAACTGAAACTCTTTTATTTTCCAGTGTAAACTGGTTCGCATTAATCCTTTGGCATATGTACCAAGTTTCACTGTCATACAATATTTACAGTCCACTCTGGTTCTGCCTGAGTAGGTGCACTTTAATTACTAGGATAACCACGTGATACACAGACACATAATATACAGAAAATATAGAAACAACGCATTTCTCTACCACAGCTAGTCACACCAAGGAGTAATTTCTCAAAGGTCTTACCAGGGATGAGATGAAGAGGAGCGCAGCACAGAAAGAAACTAGCGAATAGCCTCACCCATGTGAAGAATATACTACGA
Source organism: Schistocerca americana (assembly GCF_021461395.2). Lineage (NCBI taxonomy): Eukaryota > Metazoa > Arthropoda > Insecta > Orthoptera > Acrididae > Schistocerca > Schistocerca americana. The sequence continues at coordinate 210,383,796 of NC_060125.1, read as the reverse complement.
GCAATCAGGACTTTAGCCATCTACAAGTATTGAAATAAACCAACAGCGAAGGGTTAATATTTGTACTGGACTGGGATTGGAAGCCGGATACTCCACCTTTACCGCCTTGGCCAAATTCTGAACCTGTCACGCCCCAATTAGCGCCCCTATGTGTTAAGCCACAACTCACAGCATTCACTGTGTCCCGCAGGGGTTCGAAAGATCTGGTGCATCCACACTGAAAGTAACTGGAATCGTCCTCGCTCACTGATGAGCCAAAACCTTATGACTAGTGCCCACCGCGAGGTTGTATGTTGCCTGGTGGCACTGAGGGAATGTGACGCGTTAAGAGAAGCATACGAGCGGAGCAGAGACGAATGGGGAATCGTTCTTGCGATAATAAGCACAAACGCAGAAATCCGCCGACTTAAGTGACATTGACGTGAAACAGACTGTTGCAGCCTTTTGCATTGGAGGGAGCATTTCGGAAATGGCGAAGCTGGTCGGCTGTTCGCGTGCTACTGTCGTCAGCATATATAGAAAGTGCCTGAAGAAGGCTGAAACCACTACAGTTCCAGTACAAATATCCAACATTCGCTATTGGTCTATGTCAGTACTTGTAGACGCCTGAAGTCCTGATTGCTAGGATTATATTCTCCACATGAGGTGACGCCATTCGTTAGTTTCTTCCTGTGCTGCGCTCCTGTTCATCTCATCCCTGGTAAGACCCGTGACAAATTGCTCCTGGGAGTGAACAGCCGAAGTAGAGGAATGCGTTGTTTCTATATTTTCTGTAGACTGTGTGTCTCTTTACTAGATAGTTGTACTAGTAATTAAAGTGCAGCTACTCGGGCAGAACCAGTGTGGGCTTTAAATACTGTATGGCAGTGAAACTTGGTACATATGCTCGTGAATTAATACGGAACCAATTTACACTGGAAAATAAATGAGTTCCAGTTATAGCCACCAGGTGCAAGTCTGGTGCTGTACATTGTTTCGTATGAACAGGAGTTGGATGCCCATACTTTATTATCAAACATAGGAGTCGGAGGCCTGTCCGCCTCTAAAGGAGGGCAGGAGGCGATCTGTGGCAGATATGACGACAGAGTCCAGTGTTGGTGCACGTGCAAGTTAAGCCGTGGAAGAAACTGCTGTTTTGAAGAGCGTGCCACAGCGCGTTGCGTGAAGCAGTCGCCCTCCGTTTCTGGCCGTGGCGCCACTGTGGCAATCGCAGCTTTGGTGTCTCCCTCTGCTGGAAAAGGGGAAAGGTTGCCTGCTGACGTGCATTTAAGGGGAGCTATAAGCTCGCCAGTGGCAGTCGGTCAGGCGGAGTGGGTCTTGGTCAGTCACTCGTCACCAGTTGCTGGTCTGTCTCTCGTTCGCATTTGAGCAGCAGTTAGTGTCTGTCTGTCATTCAGAGTACTAGTATGTCTTTCGTTTGGATCAAACTTTAAAGCCGGCGAAATGAGCCTTGCCACTCCGCCAGTAACAGAACTCAGCTAGTGGTCGCCCGGTTGGGGCTGATTCCCTGCGTCTGAGTCTGCGCATTAGGCCGTCAGTCTGCTTGAGTTGCTCGGGCAGCGGTCATTGGCGGTTGGATCGATCGGTTGGTCGGTCGCGCACTGAAACACAAGATGACTTGTACGCCTTGAGAATCGGCGCATGTGAGGTCGCCACGTGAGTCCAGTGGGCCGCGCCGTTTAGCGGCCGACACGAGAGCAACAGGAGTCAACCCACGACATCGGTCTGGCCGGTGCGAGCAGCGACGCCGTGAGGCGGGAGATCGGCGCGCCTTCCTGCGTCCGTTGAAGCGGCTGGCAGCGGACGGTTCGGGAGAGCGTTCGGGGTGCTGCACCAGGTCTTCGCCAGAAATCGCAGTTTATTAGAAGTTAAGTGATTGGAGATATATTGTTTCATTTACTTGTTAAATTCTACTTGTTTTCTTGGTGAGGTCACCAGCGGCTTGGTTTTGGGGTCGTCCCACCATTCTTCTCCGTTTACCCACCCGCGGGAAGGTGGTTATTTATGAATTGGGTGGTCCGTTTTTCCCCTATGGAGTAGGGACGCGTCAGAGCAACCTGCGGTTCGGGTTGTTCAGTAATCTCCCTATCAATCTGCCACACGTTAATAGCTGTCTCTGTCATGTCTGTCGGATTCGGTTTAACGAATTTATTGCTTCAAGGGTAACGGCCGAATTCCTGAAATGTGTTTTCATCTTGCCTATCGTCTTGAGAGGCGGTATATGTGTAATGTAGAGCGTGTTTGGCTAACCGTGTATATTTTATGTAAGACTGCATTTCATGGTTTTTTTATTTAAATGGTTATTTTAGTACATAAAGTTGCCACCCTTCCACCGTAAGGTTTTTTTTTAATAAAATCAAGTTGCACCTTTGGTGGCAAGTTAATCTTTTAATGTTAGTGTTTTGTACCAATTCCATCCCTCCTATGGGGTACATAGTTTATGTGCTTGTGTGAGTTGTTAAAATATTTTTAGTTTAAAGTAATCTGGTGTGTTGCAGATTGGCACCAGCGTAGTCTTTCAGAGGTTGTTGTGAGCGGTCGTGACTACGGCCGTGTCAAAAGCGAGTGGCAAGGTTCTCAGCCCGGAAGCTCATAGTGTCAAAAATTTGTTTTTTCTGCCTCTGAGTAAATTGTAACTTGATATTTAGAGGGTGCTTTTTGATTATAATTTTAAATCTTTTTCTAAAAAAATTAAATGTATTAATGTTCTTGATGAATCGCTAGTAAATAAAGTAAATTCTTAAGCAAATGTTTTGAAAGTAAATTCACGGTTCACAAGTGTTCCGGAGCACATCGTTCAGAGCACAGTGTTGAACATGATGTCCTGCAGCAGAATAGCCCTGCGTCTCCCCATGTTGACTCAACGACATCGTCAGCTATGATTACAGTGGGCACGAGATCATAGATTAGTAATGTGCTATGCCACGTAAATGTACTTAAAACAACCGATGAGCAGGATTTGTTTGTTAATTTTGTGTGCACTGTTCGCAAGGGACACACTGTTCTCAGTCCAGCTGCGGCCGGCTTCAGAGGGCAACGTTCCTGTCAGCACGTGCCAGTCCACCCCAGGCAGCAGCACAGCCTTTGGGTGACCGATTTTTCGCTACCAGCTCTCCAACTCATTCTTCTCGACTCGAGGCACCGCAGCCACGGCATGTGTACCTTCGACAGCCGTCATCCCATCTGTCTTACAGACTACCGGCGATGCTACAGAAGTCATCCAAACAGCGCCGCCAACGTAAACTATCGGACAAGGTACTAGTCGACATTACTCATTAGTGCAACAGTCTGGGTGATCTACATAAGGAACTTTTTATGTCATTGAGATGCACACTAGGTCATGCCGAACTTTTAAATATTATGCATCTATAGTTGGACGTGAACCTATGCTTGCGTTACCCATTTCAGATCTTCGCCGTGCTATTCTAATACATGCAGAGTACTGCTGCAAATAAAGTCACATTTCTTCGTTACTTAATACTGTGTGTGAAAATGAACAGTTTAATGACTGTGGTGTCACCGCCAGACACCACACTTGCTAGGTGGTAGCCTTTAAATCGACCGCGGTCCGTTAGTATACGTCGGACCCGCGTGTCGCCATTATCAGTGATTGCAGACCGAGCGCCGCCATACGCCAGGTCTAGTGTAGAGAGACTCCCTAGCACTCGCCCCAGTTGTACAGCCGACTTTGCTAGCGATGGTTCACTGTCTACATACGCTCTCATTTGCAGAGACGACAGTTTAGCATAGCCTTCAGCTACGTCATTTGCTACGACCTAGCAAGGCGCCGTATTCAGTTACTATGAATGTATTCTGAACAGATAATATTGTGAATCATGTACCGTCAAGAGCGACGTTCATCATTAATGGATTGAAGCTAAGTATCAAACTAATTACGTCCTATTTCTGAATTCTCATTCCTTGTCATGTTCCAGATCTCACGTCAGTATAGCTCTTCCCCCCTAACGCCAACCTGCTTTAGCTAAAACGGGTGCATTTCGGCCTCCACTCGTAACACGGTGTTGGCTCTTCTGCTAACACAAAAATGACACTCGCCACAAACTCAAATTTTTTGTGAGGCATGAACAGTTGTACTGATGCTCACGAAATAATGGACATAATATAATTATACAAATTAGGTCTACACTACCAACTGGAAAAAGGAATATGTGGTATACAATGAATTGCATCATGCGATATTGTAGGTGCCTTCCCAACATCCTGCACGAAAGGTACAGCACACACGAGGGGCGTTCGTAGCTTTTGCAGCTAGACTAATGAACCAGAACATTACGACCACGCACTTAAAAGAGTGTCGGTACACTTCTGGAATGCAATTCAGCAGTGATTCTGCGTGCCATGGGTTCAACAAGTACTTGATAGGTCCCCAGATGTTTGTGACACCAGATGCCTATGCACAGGTCACAGACTTCGACAATTTACAGGCAGCTGGTTTGTGGGCAAGGAACTGTCGCCTGATAGCGTCCCAGTTGGGTTTCATCGGATTCAGGTAAGCCTAACTTGATGGCCAAGAAATCACTGTGAGTTCGTTATAATAACCCTCATACCATTGCAGCACGGTTCTGGTCTTGTGACACGGACGGTTATCGTGCTGAGAGATGTCATCACTGTTGAGGAAGTCTTCAAGCATAAGGAGTTACACATGGTCCCTAGTAACGTTCACGTACTCCACAGCTGTCATGGTGCACATGGACGCCCAGGTGAATGTCCCCCATAAAATAACACTACTCCCACCGGGCTGCGTTCGTGGAGCGCTGCATGTTTCGATCAACTGCTCGCCTATCTGGAATAGACCATTGACCTAGTTTAACAATAAACGGCATCCATCCGACCGGGCGACACGATTACATTGATCAGTGGTCCAATCTCGTTGACATAACACCGTCGAGCCTCCATAGCTATCAGTAGCAATCACTCAGTGCATCTCGCTACTGGCATCTAATGTCAACTACAACATCCTTATGGGACACATTTGTCCAACGTCTCATCCAACGCGGCCATTATTGCAGTTTTTCAGTACTGTCTCAATGGCTTAAACATCACTGGGATGTTGTCCACATACCGTCCATTTTCTTTATTCTTCCTCGTTCACTCGCCCATGGTTATGAAAGTGGTTGATACTTACTCAACAAATCTCTTGAGGTGTGCAATGTGCCATTCGATTTGCGACTCCTCGGGATTTCAATGACAGCAACGTTATTATAAATAATTGTCCTCACTCTGTACGGTCCAATGTACGCATGAAAAAAATTATGGGTAACAAAACTGCTCTTGCGTGACCTCCTTCTCATTCTCAGTAATACTTTATCGTACACAAACTCATTCCTCCTCATTGCGATCTACTAATACTTTATGGGGTCTCATTGTACATTTCAAGGAAATGGTTATCTTCTGCATTCACTTAAATGTCCGCATTCCTGTTATTCAATACTCGCATCCTAAACTAACGCATTATACTTCTAAGGACTAGTAAATATTTTCATCATTGATGTCGAACAGCGTGGCTCCTTCTCGTCATCCCTCTTCAAAGTTTGCTCAGCTTCTCTTAATAGAAGTACCAGACTTCCTGGACCTGTAACACGCCTTTCCTCTCTTGACTTAATTGTAAGTTCTCCGTTCACACATTCAAATTCATCTTCATTGGAGTCGTCATCTTTTTCCAGTAATTGTGAAGTTGGGTTCATCCATTTTTTTAGCATGGAGAAACACATCAAATACTTTCCCAGCCTCCACTAATGTGTTGCAACCCATCTCTTCCCAATCGTCATTGTCGTCATAGTATTCTTCAGACTCTGAATTGTTCTCTCCTGTGACTGTTTCGGCCATCGCCTCTGTCTTAAGAACTCCAGATCACACAGGTGGGCTTATCTCATTACCTCCTATCCATAATTTCCATGACTTACTTACGTTCATCTGACCCTTTCGTTTCGTAGTACTGCACTTCGTCCACTGAACAAATTTATGCCCAGGTTTTCAAAATTTTCCTAGCAGGAGTTTCCCTGATTGTCCCTGAAGAATACTTTGAATAACTCCCCCTTAACATAGACAAATGTAATGTATTGCGAATACATAGAAAGAAGGATCCTTTATTGTATGATTATATGATAGCGGAACAAACACTGGTAGCAGTTACTTCTGTAAAATATCTGGGAGTATGCGTACGGAACGATTTGAAGTGGAATGATCATATAAAACTAATTGTTGGTAAGGCAGGTACCAGGTTGAGATTCATTGGGAGAGTGCTTAGAAAATGTAGTCCATCAACAAAGGAGGTGGCTTACAAAACACTCGTTCGACCTATACTTGAGTATTGCTCATCAGTGTGGGATCCGTACCAGGTCGGGTTGACGGAGGAGATAGAGAAGATCCAAAGAAGAGCGGCGCATTTCGTCACTGGGTTATTTGGTAACCGTGATAGCGTTACGGAGATGTTTAATAAACTCAAGTGGCAGACTCTGCAAGAGAGGCGCTCTGCATCGCGGTGTAGCTTGCTCGCCAGGTTTCGAGAGGGTGCGTTTCTGGATGAGGTATCGAATATATTGCTTCCCCCTACTTATACTTCCCGAGGAGATCATGAATGTAAAATTAGAGAGATTAGAGCGCGCACGGAGGCTTTCAGACAGTCGTTCTTCCCGCGAACCATACGCGACTGGAACAGGAAAGGGAGGTAATGACAGTGGCACGTAAAGTGCCCTCCGCCACACACCGTTGGATGGCTTGCGGAGTATCAATGTAGATGTAGATGTAGATGGATGCACTAGTGCACACTTCAACTATAACACCAGCTTGTACGTCTTGAGACAGTCGAGATCGAGCAGTGCCCTTACAGTCCGGTTCCGTATGATCAAAAAGTTTGCCCTGAGTGACTGACAAACAAAATTGGCTCTCACTTTACTTTCGCACATTTCCCACGTATTGGGCTGTATGATCTCATCCCTTGCAGCTCAAACATGAGCCTCCTCATCTTCTTCTTGTCGCACTTGTCATAATGTTCTTATAGACTACCGAAATTTGACTTCCTGCGTCTAATATGCTCAGTATGAAGTGGGACAAAGTATCACCAGAAAGAGAGAATTCATTGAAAATGGCGGCTCGTAATTCCCCCTCACATCCCCCCATGACTTAAAACCCCACCGCCTGTAAATGGCGGAAAATACCTCAAATGGGCTATCTCCACAAACCTGACTCTCCCCACTCCTTACCAAATTCCTATGACGTCGCCCACCCACACCACCACACCGCTCCTGGAAATCATGGAGAACGGTCAGTCTGTGATTAACTATTGGAGAGGAAGGTTAGGTTAGTGTACTTTATTTACTTCCTGTGTAATCCTCTATCACCCTCCCACCCTCCTCCACTTACCCCCCCCCCCCCGGTCCCCCCCACCACCACCCTGCCACTGGCCCTGTTTTCGAGTTTTAGCTACTTGTTTGGAGGCACTGTCAGAGACAGTTACTGTGGGGTATGTTACTTCACTGAGGCTACATAGTTTATTTTCGCTGATGGAATCAGGGTTGTTGAGGCACTTTTTTTTCCTCACTTTTCGAAATACAGTTCAACAATGTGGAAACCCACAATGAGTAATCAGGGGCAAATTATTTAGTTTCACCTGAGTGCTTCGGTGGCTAGATTTTTTAATATCTGCGTATTACTAGACACAGTTCGTGCGTTTCCGTCAGGGTCTACAGTGGATTTCCGTAGCGCGAGTCGACAGTCGTTTGTTTACTTGTTTTGAAAATTAGTGTGACCGCTTGTTGGCGTTAGGCAGTCAGTCAGGCAGTAGTAGCCAACCGAGACAGACGCAGCGACAGGGAAATAACCGCTTTTGCGACATTTACGAGTTCCTAACCAGGAAGCGAATTTTATTAGATCATCTGTGTGCTTTAATAGTTTAGTTTCTTCAGTTTCTGTGTGTAAATTTAATATCTAATAGCCATAGGGGCAAATTATTTAGTTTCACCTGAATGCGTCGGTAGTTAGGTTTTTGAATATCTGCGTATTACTAGACACAGTTTGTGCGTTTCTATTAGGGTCTACAGTAGAGTTGCGCAGCACATGCCGATAGTAGTTTTCCACGGTCTTTAGTATGGACAGGGACTGTGATTGTTGTGTGCGGATGCGAGCCAAGTTGGTGACACCTCGTCCTCAGCTTCAGGTTGTGATGGCTTTGGTTACACAGCTTGAGGCTGCAGTGGATGGGCACCACTGTTGTGGGCCGGCCGCTGGGATCCAACGGACGTCCAGCACGTCAGAGTCCTCCGATCGGTCCTCACCGGTGGCCAACCTAGGTACTGCTCGCACTGAAGCTGACCCCTCACTTGTGGTCGAGTGGGAGGTCGTCCCAGTGCGAAGCAGGGGAGCAAAGACTTCCCAGGCGGCCGCACGTAAGGCCTCCCCAGTTTGTTTGACAAACAGGTTCCAGGTGCTGTCTGTGGCTGACACTATCGCTGACCTAGATGCTGTCGCCTGTCCTGTTTCAGAGGAAAACACTCAGCAGGCAATCGCAGATGGTGGTATTATTGGTAGTTGGGAGCTCCAACATTAAGCGCAATTATGCGGCCCCTTAGGGACTTGGCTGACAAGAAGGGTAAGAAAATCAATAACCAATGTGCACTCCGTGTGCAGACCAGGTGGAGCCATTCCAGATGTGGAAAGGGTCCTCCTGGATGCCATGAAGAGCACAGGGTGCAGCCAAGTGCATGTGGTTGCCCACGTCGGTACCAATGGTGTGTGTCACTTTGGGTCTGAAGAGATTCTCTCTGGTTTCGAGCGGCTAACAGAAGTGGTAAAGGTTGCCAGTCTTGCTTCCAAGATGAAAGCAGAGCTGACCATTTGCAGCATTGCCGACAGGACCGATCGCGGACCTCTGGTACAGAGGAGAGTGGAGGGTCTGAATCAGACGCTCAGACGGTTCTGCGACCGTGTAGGATGCAGATTCCTCCATTCGCGCCAAAGGGTGGTTGGGTTTCGGGTTCCGCTGAATACGTCAGGTGTCTACTATACGCAAGAGGCGGCTACACTGGTAGCGGGCGGTGTTTTAGGTTAGAGGGCCTCGGGAAAACACAAGAAGGGCATCAGTCACAAGGGGTGCAGGCTGAACACAGCAAGCATTGGCATAACAGCTGTAAATTGTCGTAGCTGTGTTGGGAAAGCGCCGGAGCCCCAAGCGCTAATAGACAGCACTGATGCTCAAATCTTTATAGGCACTGAAAGCTAGCTAAAGCCGGAGATAAGCTCAGCCGAAATTTTTGCGAAGAACCTAACGGTGTTCCGAAAGGATCGGCTAAACAACGTTGGCGGTGGCGTGTTTGTTGCTGTCAGAAGTAGTTTAACTTGTCGCAAAATTGAAGTAGATACTTCCTGTGCGGTAGTGCGGGCAAAGGTCATTGTTGGCAACCGGAATAAAATAATAATGGGATCCTTTTACCGACCTCCCAATTCAGATAATACGGTTGCTGAAAGATTCAAAGCTAACTGGAGTTTAATTTCAAACACGTACACGACTCATACGATAATAATTGATGGTCACTTTAATTTAACCTCTATATGTTGGTGAAAATACGTGTTTAATTCCAGAGGTACTCAAAATAATGGTTCAAATGGCTCTGAGCACTATGGGACTCAACATCTTAGGTAATAAGTCCCCTAGAACTTAGAACTACTTAAACCTAACAAACCTAAGGACATCACACACACCCATGCCCGAGGCAGGATTCGAACCTGCGACCGTAGCAGTCCCGCGGTTCCGGACTGCAGCGCCAGAACCGCTAGACCACCGCGGCCGGCTGAGGTACTCATGAGATATCATCCGAAATTGTGCTAAACACATTCTCTAATTCGTGAGCCCACGTGAATAGTAAACGGTTGTGAAAACGCACTTGACCTCCTAGAAACAAATAATCCTGAGTTAATAACGAGCATCAAAACCGTTACAGGGATTAGTGAGCACAGGGTTGTTGCAGCGAGAATGAATATTGTAATCCCCAAATTCTCGAAAAATAAGCGAAAAATGTACCTGTTCTAAAAAAGCAGATAAAAATTCACTTGACGTCTTCATGAGAGACAATCTCCTCTCCTTTCAAATTAATTATATAAGTGTAGACCAGATGTGGCTTAAATTCAGAGAAATGGTATCAGCAGCAATTGAGAGATTTATACCAAATAAATTAACTAACGACGGAGCTGATCCTAATTGGTACACAAAACGGGTCAAAACACAGTCGCAGAAACAACGGAACAAACATTCCAAATTTAAACAACCCAAGATCCCCAAGATTGGCGATCTTTTACAGAAGCTCGAAATTTAGCGCAGACTTCAATGCGAGATGCCTATAACAGTTTCCTCAACTAAACTTTGTCTCGAAACCTGGCAGAAAATGCAAAGAGATTCTGGTCGTATGTGAAGTATGTTAGCGGCAAGAAACAAACAATGCCTTCTCTGCACGATAGCAATGGAGATACTCTCGATGACAGAGCTGCGAAAGCAGAGTTACTAAACACAGCCATCCGAAATGATTTCACAAAAGAAGACGAAGTAAATATTCCAGAATTCGAATCGAGAACAGCTGCCAACGTGTGTAACGTAGAAGTAAATATCCTCGGAGTAGTGAACCAACTCAAATCTCTTGTTAAAAGCAAGTCTTCTGGTCCAGACTATAACTAATTAGGTTCCTTAAGGAGTATGCCGATGCATTAGCTCCATACTTATGTCATATACAACCGTTCGCTTGAGGAAAGATCCGTACCCAAAGACTGGAAAGTTGCACTAGTCACACCAATGTTCAAGAAAGGTAGTAGCATGAAACGTCCCCTTAGAACAATTATACATGACTGTGCTTAAACTGACACACAATATTTTTAGCGCAACGCAATCTGACTTTCAAAAATCCCTACAAAAGAATGGCCCTGACTAACATTAACCTATACGTTTCACAAATCACTTACCTCACAAAAATCTTGGTTACTCGAACTACTGCAATATAGCGAGTGCCCCTACTGCCAGCTAAATAAAAGATTCAAACTACGGAAAGCACTAACTACTGATAGGCATAGTCAGCAAATGAAAGATTTTAATAGAGAACAAACAATGTATTTACCTTAATAGTGTTCAGAAGTCATAATATATGTAGCAATTCAGGACACCCAGTCTTATAAATTTCAAAACTCCGCCATTTCTCTCCCCACATCCAGCACTGCTGGCGCCTGGCCTCCAACTGCGCAACGCTACGCGCTGTTAACATCCAGCTGCCCAACACTACAATAGCCAACAACAATGCAAACCAGCCACAGACTGCACACAGGACAGCCAGTGATTTTCATACAGAGTGCTACGTGGCGTTACCAATAAAAAAAACCCACACAGCCTACTTATGTAGCCCCCATGCTCCCCACAAAAAAATTTACAAATTGTTTTGGGCACTGGCCAATGCATATTTGTTAAAATTTTTCCACAATTACAATAACAAAGAAATCAAGTGCACACACTTGTTGATACAATGTTGGTCAAATGCTAAAATTTTCTCACAGTCCATAAAGACAGTCCTGATCATTCATTACAGTAAAATAACAGTGTTTTTCTCAAAGTCTGAGCAGTAAAAGAAAATGCACACGGAGGTAGTTGATTTCCATGCAGTCTTGAAGTAGTGTTGTCCTTCCAACGGAAATACAGTGCTGACTCGTGACATGCAGACAGGTAATGAGCCACAACAGAGCAAACCCACAGCAGAGTCATTCGAAGTTTTGAAGAATATTGGTAGGTAGGTCGTCACAGAGTAGACCCACTGTAATCCTGGTAGAGATTATGGTATTTGTGGGCCACCAGAGGTGCAGACCCACTGCAGTCCTTGTAGAATTAATGGTGTTGGTGGATCATCAAAGATGCAGACCCACTGTAGTCCTTGTAGAGACGGCCAGTAGCCATCTGTTGTGACAGTGCAGGTGCACAATCACCATCGAAGAGTCTTGCGGACAATATAGCAAGTCCATAACCACCACTTGTGCACTCACAAAGTTTTTGGAATTGTCCTTAGAACCAGCAATGCTGTTATCCAGTCCCTTGCTGAATTACTAACACAAGTCCAAACACTAACAGTCCCAACTTCTCACATATTTTGCATATACTATGACCATCAGAAATTTGATGAACTGGTGTCAATTACAACTTTATTACATGAGAATACAATAACAAAGGTACAAAATACATTATTAAAGAACATAACAATACAGATAAATTTGTAGTAGTACAGGCTTTACAAAAGAATAGAAATAAACAGATACACCAGTGTTATTGGAATTATGACATAAGTGAATATATAAAATAATGAGAACAGTTTTCGAAACATTAATTTCACATATGGGCATTAAAACAGAACAGAATAAATAATGTCTAAACATCTTTACAAAGAAAATAACATAGTATTTGAAAAATTCTACAACATAAATCTTATTAGGTAAACACGTAAAGACAGGAAAAAGACAAATACACAAGGATACATAAACACATAGCGGAATAATACAAAAGGACAGACAGGGTTCGTTTTCAGGGTACTGCAGTCCAACCCAAAACTTCATTCCATTGAACTTTTGTTTTATTTCAACATTTGTTTCCACCAAAAAAATCCTATCCAAGCATGTTTTCTATATTTACGTGTTCACATATTTCTTACCTCATTATTTATTTTCCATTATCTTACCTCATCATTTATTTCCAAGAAAATCCTACCTAAACCTGTTGTCCCTAAACCCTACTTTTTTGTTCATATCCTCTTTCAAAATCCTTTTTTGGTCAAACCATTTTCTTATAGCTTCTCAATGCATTTCTTTCCATTCATCACAACTCGTTCTCTTATATAGCCTACCCCATCTTAAGCTAACTTAAATCTACTGAGCTCAGATGCTAAACTAAGGGACGAGGTAATGCAACAGCGCAAAACAATTAACACAAACCGCAATGATAAAAAATGCAAATTGGCAAAGCAATCAGCATACATTAGCAAAGCAAATGCAGTATTACAACTAATATAAGGCAATGAATGGCAAACAATAAAAGTAAATCATTAGTAAAACTGGCTTAATAGAATAATACAAAGTGAAATTCAGTAACACTATACCTGGCAAACAGCAGCAGCAAATGAAATAACTTATACCTAAACATGACAAATCTCAAGCAGAAAAAATATTACACTAAAAATGGCCATGTCTAATGCCTATGTCACATCTTAACACTAGAGTGATGCATCACAAAAACTTACTCTGCAAGAAAGTTACCAAGTCATTAAAGAAAATATTTATGCAATTCCTGTGAAGGGAAATGTCTATTTGTGCTCTCTTTCTACGAAAGTACATCATAAAATTATTCTTTACTGGGTCTGTAGACAGAAAATAGTGATATTAGTATATGTATTAAATTTTATTTTAATCAATGCTGCAGTGCAGCTAGAAACTAGATATTAAACAAAATGAGCAAATATGTACAAAAGAAGGCATGAAACATCATTCATTAGCCATATGGCATTTCATAAGGTAGTAAAAAAAATCTCTCAACTAGAAAGACAGTAGTCATAATCAGGTGTATAGACATAAAATATTTCTCGTCATTTCAGTAAATATCATAAATTAAGAGCTCCACAGTGTAATCATATGTTTTCAAGTTTGAGCATGTCGTATTTGCGATGCTTTCTACAAAGAAATGTCAATAGCGAGGATAATGGCCTCCTTTTTTCTCCACCTGTGCCTCTGAAAGGCACACACTAATGACTTTTTTCCAGGCGACTGTCGCGCAGCTGGGTGCCCATGACGCATTACGTGAAGGTCCACTCAACTTTCTTACCGAAATATTTACGACACCAGTTTGCACTACAGTGACTGTCTCATACAAAAAATTTCACAAGTCGAGAATTTGCGTTACAAATGTATGGAAACAAAATCCTATGAATATAACAGTGTGCAAAAAATTTTCACCTGCATTGTGATACATTCATGCATTTACACAATTTCATAACTCTTAAAGTACGATTCTCAGCTTATTGATCATAAACGTACCTCAACAGCATGATACATGTCGTTGTCATAATAATATCAGAACATCACAGTCAGTTCTCAAAATCGTCATAGCTTCCTCCAACAATTTCAAAACCTAAAAAAAAATTCTCTGCTCATTTCAATAGTGTCATCTACCTCAAACGTACTTTAAAATCATGATCCCATACCAAATACATCATTCAAAGCTCTCATAGTATCGCAATGGTTCCAAAAGAACATGAACAGTTCACAAAGTACGGACAAAATACAATTTCATAAGTCTGAAGTTATCCAACTGTGTAATTGCGTAAACATCTGTCACTGACATAGTAAAAAAATGTTTGTTTCTCTGTTAAATAATCAGGTAGCTGTGCAATTCCGTGTTAGAGGAATATGGTACCGATGTGTAAAGTTGTATAAGCAAATACCATACTAGCTAGGGCTCCTTGTGCTTGCCAAACACATGGTACACAAAGTAAGCGTGTACCCCCCTGAGGATTAATGTAATTATACCCTCAGGTGTTACAGATTACAGCAATGGAATGAAATGTATCACGGAAAAGCTTTGTATCATTGTACTTAAAATATCTTTAAAAATAAATGTTTTAAGTACAAAATTAATCACTCAAATACGTGTACTGTAGGGCTAAACTGTGCGTCTTGTTGTAAGATAATCTCTGTGGAAGTGTCGTAGTTATCGTCCTCCGAAAGCTAAGTTCTGCAGAAGTCAATGTACTTACCTCATGATAAACAAAAGTTAAATGCTTTGCGTATAGATATCTCAGTTGATACGCTTATTGCCGTGATGAAGAAAGTACTCTGCTCTAACGTATTGTTGTGCTACGGAAAAGGCTGTCTCATTGTAGCTATACCACAAAAGTTACTACTAAAACATGTTTTCTTTCCAGAATAATTCAGAAAAACTGTGCAGATATAAAACAGAAACACCTCAAAAGCAACATTGTAAATTGTCACTCATTGGTAGCGTCGTGATAAAATCGTGTAGCTGTCGCATAAACTAACCACTGTGTCATCTGGTATCTCACAGAAAGTACTTTAAATCGAGAATGTATTTTCAAGTAAACCAAAATGTTGCATTAAAATCTCATTAGCAGTACTGGTAAATGTTCTAAGTATGTGAGCCTTATAGTGGTTACGTAATCGTGCAACTAACAAGCAAGAATGTACACGCACAATAACACTGTGTCGCCTGTTCACAATAACAATGCATTCGTAATTTCTGTTTAAATAAGTTCTCTTGGTTCTTGGCTGGATATTTAACTTCAAACATTGTTGCATGCTAACAGATTCTAAGTCTGACAAAGCACACTAATAATGTAAAGTGAAAAGTTACATGGCAAAGACAAAGCTAAAAAGCAGATTATCTTTCAAGAAACGGTTTTACATGTGAAATGTGGTGTAAACCTTTACTCTTCCTAGTACACAGAGTTTCAACTTCAACGCAATTATCATGTGGTATACGTCGGATTTGGTAAGGTCCATTGTAAACTAGAAAGAATTTGTGACTCAAGTGTTTCTTCTTATGTGACAATGAATGAGCTTTAATGAGAACTTTCTGATCAATATATAATTTCTTTGCATTTGCTTTACCGTGTAGTTTTCTCCTTTTGTCTGCTGCAGATTTTATATTTTAATAGCCAAATCAATTATGTCTTTGTGTCGAAGTTTACATGTATTCGGGAAAGGTACAAGCTCTCTGATTCTATTCGGTGGTTCTTCATTCTTCAGTACAAGAATAGGTGGTAAAGCAGTGGAGTCATGAGGCATTTCATTCAGCACGTTTTGAAATAAGTGTAAATATCTGTCCCAATGCTGATGCTTCCTGTGGCAATAAAGTCTGCAAAGCTTATTGATTTCTTTCGTAATCCGTTCAGACGGGTTACAATGTGGTGAGTACAATGAAATAAAAACAGGTTTGATTTTATGGTTCCGAAGCATGCGTGACCAAACAGCAGATCTGAATTGCGGTCCGTTATCTGAAATGACTTTACTAATGTGTCCAACTTCACGTAAGAAATTTTTTCACAAAGTTGTTGGATACAGACCGCCCAGTGGCTATACGTAACGGAGTGAAAGAAACAAATTTTGAAGCAAGTTCAACAGCGACTAGAACGTACGAAAATCCATTCGATGTTCTGACAAGGGGTCTCAAGAGATCAACAGCAGCAAATTCTTTTAATTTAGAAGGAATGATAGGAAAAAACGGAGCACGATGGGAGATAGTAGATGGTTTCGCCTTTTGACAAAGTTTACAAATAGACAAGACTCTTCGAAATCTCTTTACCATATTGTTAAAACAAGTCGTCCGAAGAATATGATAACATTTTCGTGGGCCAAAATGTGCATAGCTGAACTGAATGTACCAAATGAGCTTATTAACAAAATCGTCAGGAATGCAAAGTACCCACAGCTTGTCGTCAACAGTGCAGTGTTTGAACAGTATGTTGTTTCTAACCAGATAATAATGCCGAATCTGTGTGTGTGTCTTTTCATGCCATTTGATTTTGATGTCTTTCCAAATCGGATCTTTATCTTGTTCATGAGCAATGTCCTTTAAAGATGTGGTGATGAAGTTTTCAAAGGCGACTTTCTGAATGTAAAGAATACTAAAATTTTTCTCGAGGTTGCCTACTGTGTTACTTTTCTCAAGCCCAGCCGGTGCGCGTGACAGTGCGTCCGCAACAATGTTCTCCTTGCCGGGAATGTAGACTTTTGTGAAGTGGAATTTTTGCAGAAACAATGCCCAACGTTTTAACCTGTCATGATTTAATTTTGAAGACATAAGAAATTGTAATGCACGATGATCGCAGTATACTTTTACGTGCTTACCAGGAAGAAAGAAACGGAATTTGTTAAATGCCCAAACGATAGCTAAAGCATGTAATTCAGTAATGGAATAATTTTTTTCAGATTTTGTTAGCACTCGGCTAGCAAAAGCAATGGTTTTATGAACAGTAGTGTCATTTTCTGTGGCTTCTTGAAATAAATGGGCACCAAGACTGACTTTAGAAGAATCCGTGCCAAGGCAGAAATCTTGTGACAGATCTGGATGAGCTAGTATTGGCGCGTTAAGTAGCGATTCTTTCAAAGAATTGAATTCCAACTGTGCTTGTTCGTCCCAGTTCCAAATTGTATTTTTTTCCAGTGAGAGAACAAAGTTTTGGTGTAACTAGAATTTGCATATTCAGAAAACGACGGTAAAAATTTACGAGACCTAGAAAACTGCGGACTTGTTTTTTTGTGGATGGAACTGGAATGGCTCTGATTGCTTCTAACTTTTCAGGATCCGGCTGAATGCCTTCGGAAGAAATTATATGTCCCAAAATCTTCACCTTTGTCTTACCGAATTCAGACTTTTCCAATTTAACTGTAATTCCAGATTCTGCAAAAATATGTAACGCGCTGTTGAGAATGCGATTGTGTTGTTCCCATGAGGCTTCTGCTATCAGAATATCGTCCACATATAAGGCGATGTGACGTTTTAAGAACTCAGGTAATATGGAATTTAGCCCGTGAATGAATGCTGCCGAAGAAATGTTCAAACCAAAAGGAAGTTTCCGAAACTGATAACAAACGCCGAAACAAAACAAAGCTGTGTATTTTCTACATTCTGGATGAAGTTCGATCTGATAAAAGCTGGATCTGAGATAAATAGAAGACAACACTTTTACACCATTAAAATTTTGAAGAAGTTCTTCCATTGTTTGCGGCCTGTCTGTTTCAGGAATGATAATAGTATTGATTTGTCTCGAATCTAAGACAAGCCTGATCGATCCATTTTTCTTCTCAACAACATGTAATGGATTGTTGTATGAGCTTACTGCAGGCTCAATAATGCCCTCGTCAAGCATAGATTGTATTTCTGTTCTAACAAGGTCCCTATAATGTGCCGGAATTACGTATGGTCTAACACAAAATTTAGTATGCTCACGAACACGAAATTGGTATTGAAATCCCTTGATTGTTCCTGTTTTGTGAGTAAAAACTGTGGAATGTGCTTGTAAAATCTCAAAAAGGTCCTGCCTATCAGTGTCATTACAATTCTCAATTGTTTGAATTTTATTCTGAATTAACTCATTAGTATCAAATGCGTCGTCGATATCATCCCTGTCAGTACTTGCAGAGTGATTGGTAGTGTCAAGTTCCGTCGAAAATTCCGAACTGTTGTCTAACAGGACGTAAAGCCGATTAATTTCCTCGTCATGGTTTGAGAGCCAATCTTCAAATTTCAGAGCTATTGACTTACCTTCCTTCTCTAAACTTATTTCAGCATCGTGAAAGTATAAGATTGCTTTGTATTCATTCAAAAAGTCTACTCCTAATATAATTTCCGTCGACAATAATGGATCAATAAGAAAGTTCATAGAGAAGCTGTGGCATTGGCAAAAGAATTCCAAGTTGGTTTGTTGGCGTACATCTACACTTTTTCCAAAGATTGCACCTTGTAATTTAATCTTACGTAGCGGAAGTGTGGGGCAATCGTTCGATTTCTTGCGTTTGCTAAAGGCTGTTTCACTAATTACTGAAATGGGACTGCCAGAGTCAAGTACTGCCATAAATTTTAAGTCATTTACTGTAAGGTGAATCACAGGATATGCAATGTTGTTATGTTTTACGTCGTGTTCCTGGAGTAAGATGTCCCTAATGTCTTCCATTTTCACATAATTACTAGCTACAGCAGCTGAGTCGTCAATTTCATAAGTTCGTTTTGTGGCTGCCAGCTGTATGAGTCATTGCCTATTGTGTCTCTGTTGGCGCGCGTCGTTATTGGGATTTGGAGACCCAACTTCTACAAATTCACCTTGTCGAGAGGGCCCTGCCCTGTTTGAATCCCGCCAGTTCTGATGCAATTCAGGTCTGTCGTTACGATCATATCGTCTGTCGTCATGTCGGTAGATTCCATAGTTTCTTTCTTGTCGGTCACGTGGTGGAGAATTTCTCCCTGAATTGTAACTGCGCACTGGACCGTTGCGTCTAAAGTTATTCTGTCTCCCTTGATAATAATTATTTTGGTTCCCATATTGTCTGTTTCTCTGATTGTCTCTGTGATAGTAACTACCACAGAGAGGTGATCTTTCCCTGTAATTATTACTACTCTGCCAACGGTTGTCATATGGGTGGTGTCTGTTTTGGTCACGATTTGTGTTGTGAGAATAGCCCTGTCGTGTCCAGTTATTATTTCTTTCATCGCGGAACTGTGAGGGATGTGACCTGTAGTTGTTGTGTTCCTGTTTCCACGTTCCACGATTGTCAGTGTCAATTTCCAATTCTTGTAAGAGTCCCTGAAAAGCTTCAATGTCGTCTTTGCAACGTCCTGCCAAAATAATATGTCGTAAATGTTCAGGTAATTTGATTAACCAAATGCAGATGAGTTCTGAGGGGCTGTATGGGTTTGACAGGTACCGATTGTTGTGCAACATGTCTTCAAAATATTTCACAAGACTGGAGAATTCAGATTGTTCGAAATGTTTCATCATTATGATGCTATGTTTTACTCGGTCTTGTTTAGCTTGAGACCAATATGCTGAGAGGAAGGCATGATAAAATTCTCCTTCACTGTGACAATTGTGAATGACCGATCGCATTCTTACAGCTGGTTCATTCTCTGAGTAGCCACACATAAATTCTAATCTGTGCTCTAATGACCAGTTGGGAGGAAAACAATGATAGAATTGATCAAGCCACGCTTGTGGATGATTGTCGTTGCCAGAATTCTTAAATGTTTTGAATTTACGTGTAGTAATGAACAGCTTATAGTCAAAATCATCATGTCGGCGAGTAGCATATCGGTCATTGTTACGCCGTGTCGGCGGTTCCATCTCAAAATTCGGTGCACCTTGCCAATTTCTTTCATAATTTCCGAAATGCCCTGTGTTATTATTTTGTGGCTTTTACGTATTTCTAAGCCCCTCTTCCCGTGTTGGAGCGCGAATGTCCCCTGAAATATGTAATTTTTGTATTGCTTGTGCCAACTGATCTTGTACTTCCCGGATTTCTCTTTTGTATTGCGTAAATTTGATTCTGATTTTGTTTGAATTTCTTAATTTGTTCATACTCTTCTGTGTCGGTGATGGCTACAGGTCTTGTGTCATTCAGATCATCATCTACCTTTGCAGATAAGTTAGTGAACTGATCCGAAAGTTCGGCTACTTTCTCCGATAGTGTACTTATTTCCTCAGTGTGTTTTTCTGAACCAAGTATGAGAGTGTCCACTTGTGTTGAAATCTATCTACTATGTCCTTTAAGTTTTCCTGAGTTTTTGCAAGTAGAGTAACCGAATCGGTAGATGCAACTGAGTCAATTTTAGCCCACAAGGTCTCATGATTTTCATGAACAATGGATTGCAGTTCTTTTATGGCTGCTTCGTGATTCTGTAATGCATTTTCATGCCGCGAAAAAATAGGTTGAAAATGCTCACAAATTTGTGTTTTTACGTCATTACAGACTTTTTGACATTTCGATTCAATGTTATGTAACTCAGTAGTTAAATCTTCACGTGTTTGTTCAAGTGTGGTGTCTAACTTTTGAAGCTTTTTCTGTGTTTGTCTCTGATTTTGTTCCATTGTGTCTAACCGTTGCTGTGTTTGTCTCTGGTGTTGTTC
Source organism: Schistocerca americana (assembly GCF_021461395.2). Taxonomy (NCBI): domain Eukaryota; kingdom Metazoa; phylum Arthropoda; class Insecta; order Orthoptera; family Acrididae; genus Schistocerca; species Schistocerca americana. The sequence continues at coordinate 210,363,133 of NC_060125.1, read as the reverse complement.
CATTGTGTCTAACTTTTGAAGATTTTGTTCCATTGTGTCTAACTTTTAAAGATTTTGTTCCATTGTGTCTAACTTTTGAAGATTTTGTCCCACTGTGTCTAACTTTTGAAGCTTTTGTCCCATTTGTTTCATTAATTGTAATAACAATGCACTGGTGTCTGAAACATGTTCCTCAGTGCTATTTGGCAATGCATTTGAACCGGCAATATTCGCATTTTGAAAAGCAGAAAATGTGTCTTGACTTATTTGAGAAAATGGCGAGGACGCAAAACCTGAATCTACAGTATTTGCAAGATTGTGTCCTGTCATTTTGGATTCCTGAGGCAAGCTGTTGCCGACCGATCGATCGATAATGCTTCCCTGTTCACTAATTGTTTCACTGCCTACACCATTATTTGCAGCCCGCTCCATTTCCCTATGCCCAATTACCAAATTACTACTTTGAACATTAGTTAATTCATTACTCGGTGGCGCTAACACACTGCTGTCGTCTTCACTGTCACTTCCCAGTTTACTTTGGAGTCTAGTATTACGTTTTTCACACGCCATTGTTGTCACAATATTTCACACGACAACACAGAAAACCACAATTTGAAGAGCAAAATAAGAAAACACATTAACATAGCATTGAAAATAATATCTCGTTATTTGCAAGCGCAGCTGCGAAATTCTTGGTGCAAATCTACTGTTTTACTGTACAAGAATGAAAACTACAACTACAAAGTAAATTCTCTCTACAATTACGCGCTAGCAATAAACAATAGCTACACTCATTACACAAACTACAAGAACAGAATCAGAAGATTCCAGTGAGGTATCCTCGGCTAAGGGTCGACATATGAAACGTCCCCTTAAAACAATTATACAAGACTGTGCTTAAACTGACACACAATATTTTTAGTGCAACGCAATCTGACTTTCAAAAATCCCTACAAAAGAATGGCACTGACTAACATTAACCTATACGTTTCACAAATCACTTACCTCACAAAAATCTTGGTTACTCGAGCTACTGCAATATAGCGAGCGCCACTACTGCCAGCTAAATAAAAGATTCAAACTACGGAAGGCACTAACTACTGATGGGCATAGTTAGCAAATGAAAGATTTTAATAGAGAACAAACAATATATTTACCTTAATAGTGTTCAAAAGTCATAATGTATATAGCAGTTCATGACATCCAGTCTTATAAATTTCAAAACTCCGCCATTTCTCTCCCCACATCCACCACTGCTGGCGGCTCGCCTCCAACTGCCCAACGCTACGCGCTGTTAACATCAGGCTGCCCAACACTACAATAGCCAACAACAATGCAAACCAGCCACAGACTGCACACAGGACAGACAGTGATTTTCATACAGAGTGCTACGTGGCGTTACCAATAAAAAAACCTACACAGCCTACTTATAAAGTCACACCAATATTCAAGAAAGGTAGTCGGAGTAATCCACTAAATTACAGGCCCATATCGTTAACGTCGATATGCAGCAGGATTTTAGAACATATATTGTGATCGAACATTGTAGTTACCTCGAAGAAAACGGTCTATTGACACACAGTAACATGGGTTTAGAAAGCATCGTTACTGCGAAACACAAGTAGCTCTTTATTCACACGAAGTGTTGAGTGCTATTGACAAGGGATTTCAGATAGATTCCGTATTTCTGGATTTCCGGAAGGCTTTTGACGCTGTACCACACAAGTGGCTCGTAGTGAACTTGCGTGCTTATGAAATATCGTCTCAGGTATGTGATTGGATTTGTGATTAGCTATCAGAGAGGTCAAAGTTCGTAGTAAATGACGGAAAGTCATCGAGTAAAACACAAGTGGTTTCTGGCGTTCCCCAAGATAGTGTTATAGGCCCTTTGCTGTTTCTTATCTATATAAACTATTTGGGAGACAATCTGAGAAGCCGTCTTCGGTTGTTTGCAGATGACGCTGTCTTTATCGACTAATAAAGTCACCAGAAGATAAAAACAAACTGCAAAACGATTTAGAAGAAATATCGGAATGGTGCGTGAGGGGGCAGTTCACCCTAATTAACGAAAAGTGTAAGGTCATCAACATGAGTGCTAAAAGGAACTCGCTAAACTTCGGTTGGACGATAACTCAGTCTAACCAAAAAGCCGTAAATTCAACTAAATACCTAGGTATTATACATACGAACAATTTAAATTGGAAGGAAGAAATAGAAAATGTTGTGGGGAAGGCTAACCAGAGGCTACGTTTTATTGGCAGGACATTTAGAAAATGAAACAGACCTACTAAGGAAACTGCGTACACTACGCTTGTCCGTCTTCTTTTAGAATACTGCAGCGCGATGTGGGATCCTTACCAGATAGAACTGACGGAATGCATCGAAAAAGTTCAAAGAAAGGCAGCATGTTTTGTCTTATCGCGAAAAATGGGGGAGTGTGTCATAGAAATTATACACGATTTGGGCTGGAAATCATTAAAAGAATGGAGTTTTTCGTTGTGACGGAATCTTCTCAAGATATTCCAATCACTAACTTTCTCCTGCGAATGCGAAAATATTTTGTTGACACCGACCTACATAGGGAGAAACGATCAGCACGATAAAATAAGGGAAATCAGAGTTCGTACGGAAATATATAGTCGTTCGTTCTTTCCACTCGCTATACGAGACTGGAAACCACAATACAATAAGGGAAATCAGAGCTCGTACGGAAAGATGTAGTCGTTCGTTCTTTCCGCTCGTTATACGAGGTTGGAATAATAGAGTATTATAAAGGTGATTCGATGAAACCTCTGCCAGGCACTTATATGTGATTTGCAGAGTATCCATGTAGATGTAGATGTAGATGAATGGTGTGTAAGCACATTCGGGAAAATCAGAACACTTACGCATCTAAAAGTTCGTGACATAGTTCAGAATCCACAACAAACCATGAGAAAACCAATGATCACAAACAGACACAGCGGATCTGATATCTGAAACATACTCCTATAATTCGAAACACTGTCCTACAGATGAGAAAAAAGGCTGGAATTTTCGATGAGTTTTCGGTGTCAGCCATCAGTTGGTCTGGAGACGCTCTAAAGCCACAATGGTGGGTGGGGGACAGCATGTCGCCTGCCTGAACCAGAGGAGTCTACTCTGTCTGGACTTATCTCTCGGAACATTCAAACAAAAAATATATCACCTTACTCTCTGTCGTCAAGGAACTTTCCATAGATGCCTTGTTCTGCCTGTCTTGTTCGAACCAGCTTGCGAAGTTTAATATGTTATTATTTGCTTACTTAATTAAAAGTATTCTCTATTTATTTATTGTGATAAATAATCATTCTTTATGTGTGCTTTTATTTTAAATATTGGTTTGGTTATTGGTTTTAACTGGTTTAGTTTAGTTCCTTATTTCCTTTTATCTTCACTTTCCTGAAAACCTGGAAAATATAAATATTTCGTTTCAAATACCGCAGGAGAGCAAGAGATGTATTCCACAGCGGCGATCTAGTGGAAATTTCTCGTCATTATCTGCTCACCTGAAATCTCTAAAACCTTTACTCGCTACGCAGATCGTTTGGTACGGCTGTGTGCTTGGTTGTTTGATGAGTCTGGTTCATGGTTCCAACAATTTAGCAAGTTAAAGTGATGCTGAGGGTATTAGATTAGGAAATAAGACGTTTAAAGTAGTAAATGAGTTTTGCTATTTGAGGAGCAAAATAGCTGATCATGGTCGAAGCAGAGATTATATAAAATGTAGACTGCCAATGGCAAGGAAAGCGTTTCTGAAGAAGAGAAATTTGTTAACATCGAGTAAAGATTTAAGTGTCAGGAAGTCGTTTCTGAAAGTATTTGTAATGAGTGTGGCCATGTATGGAAGTGAAATGTGGACGATAACTAGTTTGGACAAGAAGAGAATAGAAGCTTTCGAAATGTGGTGCTACAGAAGAATGTTGAAGATTAGGTGGGTAGATCACGTATCTAGTGAGGAGGTATTGAACAGAATCAGGAAGAAGAGAAATTTGTTGCACACCTTGACTAGAAGAAGGGATCGATTGATAGGACATGTTCTGAGGCATCAAGGGATCACCAATTTAGTATTGGAGGGCAGCGTGGATGGTAAATATCGTAGAGGGAGACAAAGAGATGAATACACTAAGCAGATTCAGAAGGATGTAGGCTGCAGTAGGTACTGGGAGATGAAGAGGCTTCCACAGGATAGAGTAGCATGAAGAGCTGCATTAAACCAGTCTATGGACTGATGATCACAACAACAAAAAAGTTTATTAATTCGGAGATAATCTCTCGACGAATTTTGACCGTGGAAAATGCAGGTTCGCACTATATTTCTAACTTCCCCTCCGAGCGATCTACACCTCGTAATATCTGTACCGTGATAATTACCTAATTTCGGTATGGAGATATACACAGCTTGATTACTTGATGTTAGTTATTGGATTTTATTTTGTGCAAAAATATTTGAACATATGCTGTATACCATAATGGCGTCTCACAAAAATACAATCTCTCTCCTCCTCTCACACGTCCGATCTCTCCATTTTCTTCACAAAGAGTCCATAAAACAAAATCTTTGATTCAGTAAAACACCGAGATCCTTTCGTAGCATGTAACGTTTGATTCTCGCAGTCGGTATATGCCGGTCGCTACAATATAAATGCGTCGCACCTTGTGTCTACGTTCGTAGTCTGACGCTCTCTCCTTCAAAACTTCTCGGACTCTCTGCTACTTTGAATGGGTTTTACTGACCTTGCCCGTCAATATTCAGTTGCTGGTATGGGATCATAGTTTGAAACTGTCTACGTATGAATAAATTGAAACAATTTCATCGCGCAACTTCGTAACACAAGTCGGGAAGCTTACAGCAATCATGTCGCACTGACAACCAAACCTTGCAAAAGAGGCCTACAGATCATTAACGCTTTGCCTTAGGATTTAAGTTCCGTTAGTGTGAGCCGTAAGTGGCTGCAAGGTACGGATGCGCCTCACGATCCCTGGCGCGTACACATTCTAAGGCTGCGGTGCACTACGCCTGGTGTCGTCCGAAGTCGTGCAGACGCCCTCGGGATTTGCAAGTCCACTATATTTGTCGGCAATTTTAGAGCGTGTGGCCAGAAATGAGGTCATTATCACTTGAGCTGAAGTGACATGAAATCGGTAAAATTAGGAAACTGGATGGAAAGTATGTTCAAATTGAGCGAAAATACGCCAAAATGTAGGGACATCGAGGGAGACTGCGCTAGTACTTATACAGGGTGAGTCACCTAACGTTACCGCTGGATATATTTCGTAAACCACATCAAATACTGACGAACAGATTCCACAGACCGAACGTGAGGAGAGGGACTAGTGTAATTGTTTAATACAAACCATACAAAAATGCACGGAAGTATGTACTTTAACACAAACCTACGTTTTTTTAAATGGAACCACGTTAGTTTTGTTAGCACATCTGAACATATAAACAAATACGTAATCAGTGTCGTTTGTTGCATTGTAAAATGTTAATTACATCCGGAGATATTGTAACCTAAAGTTGACGCTTGAAACCTCCGACGTTCAGTTGCGTGTTGTAACAAACACGGGCCACGGTCAGCGAGCAGCATCTGCAGGGACATGTTTACGATGACGACCGTGTTTACAAGTGTGACTGTAGTGCGCTGTTGTGGTTTGGTCTAGCTGTCGCAGTGTCCGCATGCAGCGCTTGCTGCTGTTGTTATAATGCATTCGTCTCCGCACGCAGGCCAACTGTAGTACACCGTATTACCAGACGTCTGTGATAGTATAGTGTTGTAGGAACTGTGACCATGGTGTATTCGAACTCTGAAAAGGCGGAGATGATACTCATCTATGGCGAGTGTCGACGAAATGCAGCTGAAGCCTGCAGGGTGTATCCAAAACGGTACCCGGACAGAGAGCCTCCAACGTGCCGCACATTGCAAAACATCTACCGCCAACTGTAAGCAACAGGTATGGTCGTAGCACGCAAACGGGTCCGTAACAGGCCCGTTGGAGGAGAAGCGGGTGCAGTTGGTGTGTTAGCTGCTGTTGCCATGAACCCACACATGAGTATACGGGACACTGCGAGAGCGGGGGACTGAGTCAAAGTAGTGTCATGCGCATACTGCATCGTCACCGCTTTCACCCGTTTCATGTGTCGCTACATCAGCAATTACATGGTGATGACTTTAATCATCGAGTGCAATTCTGTCAATGGGCATTAACAGAGAATGCGTTGCAGTTCTACCTGTTTCCCGATGAAGCGGATTTCACAAACCACGGGGCAGTGAATCTACGGAACATGCATTACTGGTCCGTGGACAATCCTCGCCGGCTCAGACAGGTAGAGCGACAGCGACCGTGGACTGTAAATGTATGGTGCGGAATCATTGGCGACCACCTCATTGGTCCTCACTCATTGCAGGGGCCCCAACAGCTGCAACATACATCGCGTTTCTACAGAATGATCTGCCAACGTTGCTCGAAAATGTTCCACTGGAAACGCGTCGACGTATGTGGTATCAGCATGATGGTGCACCTGCACATTCCGCAATTAACACTAGGCTGACCCTTGATAGGGTGTTCGACGGGCGTTTCATAGGACGTGGAGAACGCATAAATTGGCCAGCCCTTTCTCCTGATCTTACACCTCTGGACTTCTTTCTGTGGGGTACGTTAAAGGAGAATGTGTACCGTGATGTGCCTACAACCCCAGAGGATATGAAACAACGTATTGTGGCAGCCTGCGGCGACATTACACCAGATGTACTGCGGCGTGTACGACATTCATTACGCCAGAGATTGCAATTGTGTGCAGCAAATGACCACATTGAACATCTATTGGCCTGACATGTCGGGAGACACTCTATTCCACTCCGTAATTGAAAACGGAAACCACGTGTGTACGTGTATCTCACCCCTCATGGTAATGTACATGTGCGTCAGTGCAAAAGACCAATAAAAAGGTGTTAGCATGTGGACGTAATGTGCTGTTCCAGTCTCTTCTGTACCTAAGGTCCATCACCGTTCCCTTTGGATCCCTAGGTAATTCGGTGCTCTCCGATACACACGATCGAACAGCGGAGGAGTGGTACTCAAGCGTCAGTTTTAGGTTACAATATCTCCGGATGTAATTAACATTTTCCATTGTAACAAACGGCACTGATTATGTATTTGTTTATATGGTCAGATGTGCTAACAAAACTAACGGGGTTCCATTTAAAATAACGTAGGTTTGTGTTAAAAAACATACTTCCGTGCATTTTTGTATGGTTTGTATTAACCAATTACACTAGCCCCTCTCCTCACGTTCGGTCTGTGGAATCGATTCGTCAATATTTGATGTGGTTTACGAAATACATCCAGCTGTAATGTTAGGTGACTCACCCTGTATATCTGCTTGATGCAGGAAAATTCCTTTACATAGGAAGAGGTGAGTAAAAGCACGAGGAATATGAGAAAAAATTGACGTGGAAGCACTGGGAACCATGGAACCAGTAATTTTTGGTGGACAGCTGAAATACACTCCTGGAAATTGAAATAAGAACACCGTGAATTCATTGTCCCAGGAAGGGGAAACTTTATTGACACATTCCTGGGGTCAGATACATCACATGATCACACTGACAGAACCACAGGCACATAGACACAGGCAACAGAGCATGCACAATGTCGGCACTAGTACAGTGTATATCCACCTTTCGCAGCAATGCAGGCTGCTATTCTCCCATGGAGACGATCGTAGAGATGCTGGATGTAGTCCTGTGGAACGGCTTGCCATGCCATTTCCACCTGGCGCCTCAGTTGGACCAGCGTTCGTGCTGGACGTGCAGACCGCGTGAGACGACGCTTCATCCAGTCCCAAACATGCTCAATGGGGGACAGATCCGGAGATCTTGCTGGCCAGGGTACTTGACTTACACCTTCTAGAGCACGTTGGGTGGCACAGGATACCTGCGGACGTGCATTGTCCTGTTGGAACAGCAAGTTCCCTTGCCGGTCTAGGAATGGTAGAACGATGGGTTCGATGACGGTTTGGATGTACCGTGCACTATTCAGTGTCCCCTCGACGATCACCAGTGGTGTACGGCCAGTGTAGGAGATCGCTCCCCACACCATGATGCCGGGTGTTGGCCCTGTGTGCCTCGGTCGTATGCAGTCCTGATTGTGGCGCTCACCTGCACGGCGCCAAACACGCATACGACCATCATTGGCACCAAGGCAGAAGCGACTCTCATCGCTGAAGACGACACGTCTCCATTCGTCCCTCCATTCACGCCTGTCGCGATACCACTGGAGGCGGGCTGCACGATGTTGGGGCGTGAGCGGAAGACGGCCTAACGGTGTGCGGGACCGTAGCCCAGCTTCATGGAGACGGTTGCAAATGGTCCTCGCCGATACCCCAGGAGCAACAGTGTCCCTAATTTGCTGGGAAGTGGCGGTGCGGTCCCCTACGGCACTGCGTAGGATCCTACGGTCTTGGCATGCATCCGTGCGTCGCTGCGGTCCGGTCCCAGGTCGACGGGCACGTGCACCTTCCGCCGACCACTGGCGACAACATCGATGTACTGTGGAGACCTCACGCCCCACGTGTTGAGCAATTCGGCGGTACGTCCACCCGGCCTCCCGCATGCCCACTATACGCCCTCGCTCAAAGTCCGTCAACTGCACATACGGTTCACGTCCACGCTGTCGCGGCATGCTACCAGTGTTAAAGACTGCGATGGAGCTCCGTATGCCACGGCAAACTGGCTGACACTGACGGCGGCGGTGCACAAATGCTGCGCAGCTAGCGCCATTCGACGGCCAACACCGCGGTTCCTGGTGTGTCCGCTGTGCCGTGCGTGTGATCATTGCTTGTACAGCCCTCTCGCAGTGTCCGGAGCAAGTATGGTGGGTCTGACACACCGGTGTCAATGTGTTCTTTTTTCCATTTCCAGGAGTGTAGATTGTTTAATGTGGATCATCACCAAATTTAGAGTAATAAATTTATATATGTCGGATCACAAGTCCAGATGTGTCCTCAAATTTATTGGCAAACATCTCATAGTTTCCAGACATATGAGTACTATAAACCTTACGTCCTCCTTAGATAAAGAGCATTTTAGCACCAGCTTGGGGACTGCAATGTACAACTACAGAAGAGATCGTGTGTTTGACCCTGTGCAATAGTGTTTTAATCTCTAAGAAACGGTATTTAAAATGTGCTTCTCTGTACTATCTACCAATCACAATAATGCAACGTCAGCTAAAATATACCTTACAGGACAGTTGTTGCGTGGTTTTTAACCACATTCTGCTGTATGTCTCCTGAGATAACAGGAATACACGCAAGTTGACCGCTGTCTTGGATGATTTCCTCGAAAAGAGAATCATCCGAATCTAAATTGACATGGATCTGTGTTAAAGACGATAGAAAATTGATCGAATATTCGATTGAGTGGAGTTGTAATGAGGCATGATTTACTTTGTAGATTGATGATGCATTCTAAATATAGGGAGATGTTGTAGTAGATCATTTATCGCACATTTAACCGTTTTTCCGTTGTTCTCTTGGGCTGGATCAGGTGTGTGATATAACCCGTTTTCGACTGATACGCCATTGTGCGTTCTGTGTGTGACTTAGACCACTATCTACCTACAACCGTTAACAGTAAATCACCGCATACCACAGTCAGCAGAGGACTTCCATCGCATGCGCGATGAATCATGTCCACCAAATCGATGGTAAACCTATTTCCTCTTGATGAACGAAGATGTATGAGCAGCACTTCATTTCCCTCCAGCATGTTGGACATAAAACGAGTCTTCAGTTTAATAACTGCAATGATTCTAAGTCAGTAACAGGGTTTCGTGAGGTACTGAAATCCCTGAGTAAGCATTTGCTTGACATATTGTGTGTTGAAGAGAGTGTGTTCCGTTCACGGGGTTGGTGCAGCATGGCATATAATTTCACATGTCAATCACCGCTACTATGCATTTTTGTATTTACTTACAAGATGTTGTTATTTCGTGCGTTTTCCATTGCTGAAGATCATTTATTGGGCTGATGCAAGCGTAGCATAATTTCTGAGCTGTAACTGGATGTGAACGATGGGCACTATTCGCCTCGAGAAAGCTATAAAGTGCATGTATCACAACGAATCTTTTTTTTTCTTTGTTGTAGAAAGTAGTAGTTTTATCACCTTAGTGAGTAGGGTGTAAAACTTATAGCGCGAATGTATATCAAGTGTTGGAAATCTATTTCCTACACTGAAGCTATAATAGCGCTGCATTCCATGTGACAAATATATCGGAAAGCATACTGCTAAAAATTAAAGCACGTGTAAGTGCAGAACCATGTAGCCATATGAGTGTATGTTTATGTTCTACAATTATTTCTCTCTTCCCAGTACCTTCCTGATATGGAATCCAAACACTACGACAGTATCACAGAATTGATAGCATAAGTGATTTACGTAATGCGTTTCAAACCCCTTCCACCTGGAGCTCCATCATGTATAAAATACATGTGTCTTATTCTTCTTAATCTTTTTTTATATCACCACAGTACTCTCAAAAGTCTGAAGCTCATATCTACTATAAACCAATAGCGATTGTAATTACACTGATAAATAAGTGGTTGGTTTCCTAGGATGACCCCACTTGCTGTCCAGGCACATGGCGAAGGCAGCTGGTGACCGAAATGAATGAACATTATCGGCTTAACTCGCGAGGCCCCTTGAGCCTGCTCAACTGATCGGGCGCCTGGGGTAGAGGGTGCAGTTGACCTAACTGTGACCAGAGAACTAATAATCAGCACGTGTGGAGCACCTTTGCGATTACATGTGTTGCGTATATTTTCTGATTATTACGTCGTAAATTGAGAAAACGCAACATGACGATTGTTTCCTCCAGACCGTTGCTCCCCCCACTTAAATTGACTGGTTGACTGCTTGGCGCTCACAGTGAGTCTCTCCGGCCGCTGTGACCGAGCGGCTCTAGGCGCTACAGTCTAGAACCGCGAGACCGCTACCATCGCAGGTTCGAATCCCGCCTCGGGCATGGATGTGTGTGATGTCCTTAGGTTAGTTAGGTTTAAGTAGTTCTAAGTTATGTTAAGTCCCATAGTGCTCAGAGCCATCTGAACCATTTGAACCATCTCTCCGGCCCTGATTATCCGGTACAGAGATGGGTATGCAACTGCTAGCCATCGCGCATGGAGCCTACGGAAGTTTCCGCAACCTTCGACGTCTAACCTTGACACCTTCCATGGAATGGATCATAGCTTAAATGTTTCCAAAGTGCACTGTGCAAGTGGTGATAACTGCTGTGTCTGGTGATGAATACTTCCCAATACATCCCAGCAGACACTGTCTGGCAGCAGAAAAGTGGAGTGGTATTTGCTTCAATAAAGGTGTATTTAACGTTTTTATTATCCTACCACAAGGTAGACTCTTTCCATTCTTCTTTTTCCTGTTGTTGAAGAGCGAACCAACTTGGGAATTCTATAGTGCTTTAAAAAATACACTTAGGAGACCTGTAGGTGGTCAAGTATTACACAACCATGACAGCATAAATTCCCGCCGAAGTTTGAAATTACTAACATAATAGCATAAAGCACTGCTTCCAATCACGACATCAAAGCCCCGAATGATCGATTTGTCGTATCCGACAGTGGTACTACGAGCATACTCCATTCAAACCCCTGTGCACTCGCCTGCAAAACTTTTAATGACATAGCGTAATGAACTTTGAAATTTTCACTACCACTATCAGCTACCTCCAATCTAATGGATTTACTGTCAAACGAATTAGTTGAGCCAGTATCCACCAGTAGGAGGCAAGGAAAATACAGAAGGCCAAAGAGTAGGATTCACAATCTGGGCATTTGTGGTATCGAATTCCAGACAGCCCCAGAATTTCCCGCCAAATATGCCAGTTCCAGTACCCACCAATAGCAAGCAACGAGAAACTTTTCTGCGTAGAAGGTATCGATTTAATTAATTAGGTCCCGCAGATCCAAGAGTTCCAGAAGGGTATTGTTCGATTGTGAGGTATACTGCCATTCTGCACATTTCCTGAGTTTATCTGATTGGGAAACCGTCGACTGTGATAATCTGGTTGCCTCGAAATGGTGAAACACCGGTGGAATAGATATTTGCTGCTTCTCTAGACATGAGAAACACATACAGTTGTGAGTATAAAAACTGTAAGTAGGCTGTTTAGGTTTTTTTATTGGTAACGCCACCTCTGCATGAAAATCACTGGCTGTGCTGTGTGCAGTCTGTGGCTGCTTTGCATTGTTTTAATACTCGCCATTGTAGTGTTGGCCAGCGGCAGCTGGATGTGAACAGCGCGTAGCGTTGCGCAGTTGGAGGTGAGCCGCCAGCAGTGGTGGATGTGGGGAGAGAGATGGCGGAGTTTTGAAATTTGTCATGAACTGCTATATTTATATATGATGATATCAAGGTAAATACATTGTTTGTTCTCTATTAATATCTTTCATTTGCTAACTATCCCTATCAGTAGTTAGTGCCTTCAGTAGTTTGAATCTTTTATTTAGCTGGCAGTAGTGGCGCTCGCTGTATTGCAGTAGCTTGAGTAGCGAAGATTTTTGTGAGGTAAGTGATTTGTGAAAGGTATAGTTTAATGTTAGTCAGGGCCCATTCTTTTGTACGGATTATTGAAAGTCAGATTGCGTTGCGCTAACAAAATATTGTGTGTCAGTTTAAGCACAGTCATTTATAATTGTTCAAAGGGGAAGTTTCAAAACCTTAGCTAACTCTGTAAAGTACAAGAATGATCTGGAATCTTTTGTATCGCTGACATCAGTATTCGTTAGAAAATACGAGTGGAACTACCAGTTTCCTCTGTTTTCGAGTTTTCACGTGAAAATCTTGACGGACAAGGTAAGTTTTTGAATATTCATTTTCACTTAATAGTCTGCATATCGCCCCGTGTAATGATCTCGCTAAGGTTTTGGCTCTCTGAGGATATAATTTCCACTCTTAATCTTCAGAGTTATACTGTGCAAGCGACCGGAAGCATACTACTGTGTGGATGATACCCAGAACACTCGATTAAATAGTACGATATTGCGGCAAACCATGTTAAAATACAGAGAATTCTGGAAATTTTCATATGCTACTCGACGATTTCAGCACAAAAGTGTCAAAAATATCTACGTTTTGGCGTGCAAAAATGGCTTCGCGATGGGTAAATTAATTAACAATTGGCAAAATAATTCTCAATGAAAAAGCTCAGAAAGTAAGTACAATCCCAGGGTCTGGACCCGTTGCAGAAATCATGGTATCAAGCTGGCTGCGTGGGAAACAGCGCCGTTAGCGGTCGCCTATGTGCCAGAGGAGCCAGTACAGCATTTGTACACCAGTTTAGAGAGTGACCCCCGTCCACGGAGAGCACACCGATCGCGCACCAGGCCAGCGCATGAGGGGGCAGTTGCCTCGTGACCATTGGCCACAATGGATGATTGCTTTCGTGTATGGGGGATATCTAGTGCTGCAACTATATAGAGTGGATGTGGTTCTGTTTTTGGAATGTGTGTGTCTTTGCAGTATATGTAAGAGTCTCTATTGGTTTATAGCTATATTCACAATGCAGAAGTGGTGATTTTTTATGGTGCTGGATATCAAATGTGTTTACTTCAGCGGCGTAGTGATATGAAATGATTTCAGCCTGGCTGGAGATCGGTTTTACTCCAAAAATGTGAGGTTTCCTCAACAGTAGCAGAGCAATGTAATTGATTAAGTGTCTTTGGCAACAGTTTCCGTTTTTCATGACCAACAGAAATATTTTGCAGGGTTTAACTGTCAGTGCAATATGACTCCTGTATGTTTTTTGACCCGTAGAAAATAGTTTTCCGACGAGATTCTCGTAACTTGTCCATCTGTAGACAGTGACAGAAGTGCTCCCATACCAGTAGCAGCATTTTGACTGGTAAATTTAGTAAGGACCAATAACAATGCTCCATTCACAGGACGATCCATGACGTCAGACAGTCATAAGACATCTTTTGTGGGCCGCATAGGAGTCTCTACAGACTGGTTCGAACAAGACAGGGGCAGAACAAGGCATTTATGGAAATTTTTATGGCGTCAGAAAGACATATGACACCTTATTTGTTCGAATGTTCAGAGATAACGCTACGCAGAGCAGCGTCCTCTGGTTCAGACAGGCGGCATGCTGTCCTCCACCCTCCACTGTGACTTTAGAGCATCTTCAGACCAGTAGTTATGGGAAATCGAAAATTCACCAAAACATCCAGCCATTTTCCTCCTCCGTAGGACATTGCTTACAATAACAGGGAATCTTTTAGACATTTGATCTGCTGGGTCTGAGTGTAGTCTTTGTTTTTTCGTGATTCGGTTGCCCCTTTTGTGGCGGTCTGCTGTGCATTTGTTGTACAAAGTGTGCTTGTTCCCCGACTTAGGTTTCGCGAAAGACCTGCTAACTTAATTTCTTTTTTGAAATCAGTTAGCCAGTTTGTTTTGGCAGAGTCGTGTGAGTTCCTTTTCTTCAAACGGTGCGTCCAAGAAATGCTTCCTCTTGACCACTTCTTTAAAGTACGACGACGGACTTCTAAACTGTGAAACTGTGTTCGACGCCATCAGTACAGTGCGTAGTTTGACACTTTCCAGTTTTCCTATCGCCAAAAGTTCGTGCAGAAGAGACTTTTTAATCTTCTCAGACAATCGGCACTTGACCACGAACGTTCATAGTTGGGGCCGCCTATTCTCGTAGACGAGCAAAAATAAATTTCGTTTTGTAACCGGCGGACCAAGATCTCTTTAAATCGTCCTGAAACTGTTTTCTCCTAATTTTGGGACGAAAACTGTCCCATGTGTCCGAAAACAGTGCATACTTCTGAATCGAAACAAAATTCTTTCTTTTTAGAACTTTTCAGTGCCCTGATAATTTATTCCTACTGGCACAGCTGATTGTACGTTCAAGGGCGATGGTACAGGATTACCACATATACGACAGAGTCCTTCCATTAATTCACGCAACTCATCCTCTTCCTCATGCTTATCTTCTTTGCTCACCAATGTCTCACCGTTTGTTGATCCACTGCATCGTTGGGTCTTTTTGAACGGTTTCATCAACGCCGCACAGTGGCGATGGTTGATGTCAGCTTGATTTTCTTTGAACTGAAACAGCATTTTGATTTTTTCTTGATCTTCTAAATTAATTGGAACAGTGCTTTTCGAACTTAAAGCATTACACAATGACAATTCTTCAACCTGATTCTTAACTTGAGAAATGTCGCCTGTGACTACATATTTCCAGTATTTCATGTTTACAACGTCCTTTCGCAATTCACAGGTTGAGTCTTTCACTTCCTGAGTTGTTGTGCCTAATTTACTTTTGCAATTGCTCATTTGGTCCTCAATGACTAGTTTAGTTCTCTTCTTATTTCTTCTGCCCCGATCTTTTTGCCTAATTGTTCCATTCGTTCATTACACCTGTAAGTAGGCTGTTTGTTTTCTTAATGGCAACGTTACGTAGTGCTCTGTATGAAAATCACTGGCTGTCCTGTGTGCAGTCTGTGGCTAGTTTGCATTGTTGTCTGCCATTGTAGTGTTGGGCAGCGGCAGCTGGCTGTTAACAGCGCGTAGCGTTGCGCAGTTGGAGGGAAGCCGCCAGCAGTGGTGGATGTGAGGAGAGAGATGGCGGAGTTTTGAAATTTGTAAGACTGGATGTCATGAACTGCTATATATATCATGACTATTAAGGTAAATACATTGTTTGTTCTCTATTAAAATCTTACATTTGCTAACTATGCCTATCAGTAGTTAGTGCCTTCCGTAGTTTGAATCTTTTATTTAGCTGGCAATAGTGGCGTTCGCTGTATTGCAGTAGTTAGAGTAACGAAGATTTTTGTGAGGTAAGTGATTTGTGAAAGGTATAGGTTAATGTTAGTCAGGGTCATTCTTTTGTAGGGATTATTGAAAGTCAGATTGCGTTGCGCTAAAAAATATTGTGTGTCAGTAATTTTTCAAAGGGGACGTTTCACACCCTTGTAAATAACATGTTAACTGTTGTTCCAATACGTAGATATGATTATTATGTCCCTTGAACTGCTCTTCTTAACATACGCATCATTCTTCTTCTCTTGACTTTTGGACTTTTCGTCTGTCCTCTTAAATTCCCATAAGTCTGAAATTTTTGTCCGCCTTTTTTAAATTTTCGTTTGTCTTTTTGAAAAATTCTTGTGTCTTTAGCACTCACCAGCAATCCCATTCTGCTTTTCCACCCTTTTGTGACGTTCGACTATTTTTAAAGCCGTTAATGCCACTTCAGTTAATAATGACTGCATATCAAAAGGTGACATTGAAGCAGAATTTGGAGGGCGAATATCCACAATCTGTTTCACGTTCCCGCAGCCTGCGACTATGTAACCTTCCGATGACTGAGCCAAATCTCAGCTTCGACTGATTCTGCGCCGTTCTGCATGATGTTTGCTTCTTCATCCGTGACTAATGATTCATTCAAATTAGTTTCATTACTTTCATTCATTTCAGAACTGTGCGAACTGCCTCATCGATATACATGTTAAGTTCATAGTTCACGGTTTGACTTACTTCTTGTCTAACTATGTTACTCATTGCCTCTAAACTACGTGCAACAAGTAGGGGCTAACCTTGGCATAATGAAATACTGACACAAAAATTTAAACACTCCGTCCCTAATAGCCAAATTCCTAAATTAAAAGCGGCAAAGCACAACGAAATCATAAACAAACAATAACACACAAAAACATCCCCCCAAATTTTAACGACTAATACTCAGAGTAACGCTGGACTTTTACTCACCAACTTTTCCTGTGAGGAAGTACAAATAAGTGAAAGGGCCGACAAATTACTACCATTTCAATTTCGTATTTTCTTTTATTATTAAGTGTTCGTCTTTACTTCTCTTGTAGAAATTCGATCAATTAAAAGAAAAATTGACTACGAAAACCAACAGATCCTGGGATTTCGGAAATTTATTCTGGGCAGGAGTAGCTAAGGGTAGCCAAAGCCCTACTTAGGGTGCCGACTGAGCCGTTTAGCGTACCCCTCAGATGCTACATGTCTATCTCTGATGATATACAGTAGCTCTCTATAAGATCGTGCAATTTTTAAGGAAATGACAATGTCAGACAAACGGAAACATCTTATTGAGTGAATATTAAGGGGAGTGGGGGCCAAATAAGCATGAAAATATGTGTAGTGCACCACACATGGATACATTGATCAGAAGAAGCATCATTTATCTGTAATAGGATCACCACAAAAATCGGATTTGTTTCCAAGAAGCATCTACATGTGACTCACGCATGGGCAAAAGCAAATGAACATTTAATAAATGAACAAGGCATTATAGTTATGAAATATGCCTTGGCGCAGTTCGGTTAGCAGGATAAAAGGATATTAATTAGAATAATTTGCAGATAAAGACGATGACAGCAGGGTGGTTAGTGGACTAAAGAAAAACCAAGGAAAAGTAGGTAGGAATACCAGAAAGACCGCCAAAGTGCATAATGGAAGCAACTAACTGGCTGGTAAACGTTAAAACTGAGCACACAGCTCTTGACGGGATTTAACTACATTGCATCCCTACCAAACTGGTGATTGCAACTAGAGCCCATTATTACCACACACACTCTGCATAGAGGTTTAAGTCGGTATTAGCAACGGCTTGAGGTTCTGCGTGCTGCTCGACCTCTGCACTCAGTACTGAAATGGAGATATCCTTCCACATGACTGCAACACCCATCTCATTGATCTCTTTACTTTTTAGTCCCCTAGCGGAATTGATTCTCCATCTTAACACACTGAAACTTGGCTGTTTCTGCCACAGCAGGAATCTTGCCGGCCAGCAGTAGCACACATTGTTAGTTCCATCCAGGAGTAGTTCTGTGAAAATGTTACACATACACCTACCTATAATTAACCAGTAGTGCTGTGACATGAAGAGGCAGCCAGGAAACCTCTCCCACTCTATGTTACGATTCTGAAGATGACAAATAGAAAGGCTTGCACATAGACATTCACAAAAATAAATACTGTGAACCAATGGGGAAGTCTTTATTGGGATTTAAAGTGATCGTTCTTCCGTGGCATGCCTGCTGAGGTTCTCATACAGCAGCATCTCTGAAGGGTAGCACCTGGCTCAGACTTTTATCCTTTATTAAACGTCTCTTCTCCGTGTCTCGAACAACACCTATTTTTGGAAGTATCACCTGCGTTGTAGGGTAGAGCGAAGCGAATTCCGGTTTTAACTACCCGCGCTAACATCAACCATCAGCTCTGAAACCTTTTACGGCTTTTCCTATTCCTTTTCAGTAATCTTCTATGTCAGCCCAGCCAGCTTGAAAGCTTTCAGTTCTGCAGAAAGATTACCAGGCACACACCATAGTAAAAGAAGGAGACGTAAGAAGAAATTAGCTGATGAGTGACTAGTAATACAGAATATTGTCTACAGTTCTGATGCAGCGTACGAGAGAAACTATATTGAACAAAGGGAGTGAGCATATAAGATAATGAAATACAGGTTTGGGGAAAAGCTGCCTCATAACTACTCCATGTAAAAGATATGGGAGTGCTAGATTTCAATTCACTTCGCCAGGTAATATATGTGACATGCTGTTCCTATGAAATTTGTGAATTTTACAAATACATACATAAAACCAGTTGTTCATTAAAAGCAGGGTCGGCCACGGCGTACCAAACTTCACCCACGCATCGTGTGTGGGCCGTGTTCAGGCCAAGGCCTGACCTGTCACTCAGCTTTTCTCGGTCGTTATCGGAAGTACTCGGAACAGCGCCACATTTCATTTAGCATTGCCGTGCGGCCGTTTTCGGTCGGCACAACACTCTGAGCTCGGCCGAATCGTGCCGTCAGCGCTTTTTAACCGTTGTTTGTGGCATGAACAACGCTCAAAGGTCCAATGGCTGTTTACGCAAAAGGAGGTAGTCTAGCGATCTATCGTTGCAATCGTTAAAATGAATAGGAATGACGGAAGACAGGGATGAGAATTCTCAATTCGCATAACGACAGGTACTGGATATTTGCTATTAAAACTACATCATAATACCATGCTGAAAGAATTTAAAGATTTTGTTGACAATTAAAAAGCAAAAAATTACAACGATCGCCAAACTGGATTCATTGTTCAGTAGATAGAAAAACACTTTCTGCTAAATTTACAGGCTTGGAGCACGTGAAGAAATTGGTTGTACGAACAGTAAAATTTCTGAAGTCGCACGCATTATTCCGTAGTCTGTTGCGGCTGTTTCCAGTGGAACTGAACGAAGACTATGGAGATATTACATATTACTGCAAAATATATTGGTTACATCGAGGGGCACGCCTGGAATGATTTCTTGTTGTAAAATTAGCTGTTGTTGAATTTACGAAGGAAGAAGAAGTGCAGGAATGAAAATTAAAGCAACCGGGATAGACTACAGACATCGCATTTTAAGTGGACTAGACTCCACACTGCCCACAATAAGACATTGCAAGGTAACTTCTTTCTGATTTGATCGGGATGTATTTAAAAAGAAAATCGCGTTGTAGAAAGAGCACATTCTGACAAAGACAGCCTACTTCCCTAAGCTCACTGGCTTTAAAGGAACACGAGGTTTTAAGAATTCATTGTGGCGTCGAAAGAATTAACAGGATATTCTTATGAAGATATTGAAGACAAAGTCAGTTTGTTTTTGAGATCGTTTGCCGTTTCAGTTGAGAAACGCCCCTGTGGATATGCCGATGTAACTGATTGACCTGCAAGGTAGTTCCAATTTCAATAACAAATATTTTTACGCTAGAACTGTCCACGACGTCTAGATTGCTTTTCTCAAGTAGAGTTTACAAGTCTACATAATGAGGCTGCAAAAGCGCTACAACATTTCGATCGACACATTTGTTTGAAAGACCTTTTTTTGATTACGAAACTAAATAAATCACTTGAGTGCGAAACTCTTTGAAATTGTCTCTGCCTGTTCGCATGCCAACAGTTTATACCAGATAAAAATTATGTCTTTATCGTGCAAAAATAATTAAATAATACTGAAAGTTTCTTTTGTTTGTGACCTGTGTTGTTGAGAAATGTGAAATATAAAACCATATAGTACACAGTCCAACTGCACTTCCATTTAAGTGCGGCATCCTCGCAGTTTTTCATTCTTCACCCCCTTCACAGTCAGACAGCCTGGTGTGGCTGGCGGTGGGTGAAATCTCAAGTGAGGCTGAGCGCTAACAAAAGTATGAAGCACCCTGAAGACATGGTTGAATGTCAGTGTAACATCCTTCTTGTACACACCATCTGTGGTGTGGGTCTGCAGTTCTCTGTGACAAATGTAACGGCCTCTGGATTTCATTACTATTGTTCGTGTTTAGTGTTGTTACCAGGCCAGGTGCGGTTTACTAGGGGCGTGAAGAGTGTCAGGATATTGCGTGATCACTGTCAAGGACACAGGGTTGCCAAGTACTCATCTGGTGAGAGAAGGTTATCAGCGTCTGACCGAGTTTCAAAGGAGCCACTTAATAGCCTGGTCGAGTCCCTCAATATATAGATTTGTCAGGCAGTCAGATGTGACACTGGTCCAATAATGGACTGCACGGAATTTTGTGGGTAGGCATCCCCGTCTTCAACATTCCAGTCTACCGTGTCTAGCCACCTCAAAGCGCATCACCGTATTACACTTCAAACATATCGCAAGGCCTTCACAGCTGTGCTGCCATCCAAAAATGAAAAATGGAATCCTTCTAACATTTTGTGTCAGCCCGGAGCATTAGTCAGAGAAAAGCAGCAGCTGGGACACAAACGGCTTTACTTGGAGCTGTGGTGCATGTACACCTGACAGATGGCGTCGCATTTTGTTCAGTTATGAATAGACGTTCTGTACTATCCTAGATTTACATCATCAGCAAATACGGCTGCAACCTCGGAAATGGTCCTAAAAATGGGTCTGAGCACTATGGGACTTAACATCTGTGGTCATCAGTCCCCTAGAACTTAGAACTACTTAAACTTAACTAACCTAAGGACATCACACAACACCCAGTCATCACGAAGCAGAGAAAGGAAATGGTCCTATTCTTCCTGTGTAATGGACAGGCATACCGGTATTATTAGCGGTGTCATCTACATCTACATCCACACGGGTACTCTGCAAATCACATTTAAGTGCCTGGAAGAGGATTCATCGAACCACCTCCACAATTCTCTATTATTCCATTCTCGCATAGCGCGCGGAAAGACTGAACACCTATATCATTCCGTACGAGCTCTGATTTCCCTTATTTTATCCTGGTGATCGTTCCTCCCTATGTAAGTGGTATCAGCAAAATATTTTCGCATTCGGAGGAGAAAGTTGGTGATTGGAATTTCTTGAGAAGATTCCATCACAACGAAAAACGCCTTTCTCTTAATGATTTCCAGCCCAAATCGTGTATAATTTCTGTGACATACTCTCCCATATTTCGCGATAACACTTTTCCGATGTACCCCGGCAGTCCTATCTGGTAAGGATCCCACACTGCGGAGCAGTATTCTAAAAGAGGACGGACAAGCGTAGCGTAGGCAGTCTCCTTAGTAGGTCTGTTACATTTTCTAAGTGTCCGGCCAATAAAACGAAGTCTATGGTTTGCCTTCCCCACAACATTTTCTGTGTTCCTGCCAATTTAAGTTGTTCGTAATTGTAATACGTAGGTATTTAGTTGAATTTACGGCTTTTAGATTAGACTAATTTCTAGTGTAACCGAAGTTTAACGAGTTCCTTTTAGCACTCGTGTGGAGAGCTCACACTTTTCGTTATTTAGGGTCATCTGACACTTTTCGCAACATTCCGATATTTCTTCTAAATCGTTTTGCAGTTTGTTTTGATCTTCTGATGACTTTATTAGTCAATAAACGACAGCGTCATCTGCAGACAACCCAAGACGGCTGCTCAGATTGTCTCCCAAATCGTTTATGAAGGTAAGGAACAGCAAAGGGCCTATAACACTACCTTGGCGAACGCCTGAAATCACTTCTGTTTTACTCGATGACTTTCCGTCAGTTACTACGAACTATGACCTCTCTGACAGGAAATCACAAATCCAGTCACATAACTAAGACGATATTCCATAAGTACGCAATTTTACTACGAGCCGATTGTGTGGTACAGTGTCAAAAGCCTTCTGGAAATTCATAAATACGGAATCGATCCCGACTCCCCTGTCAATGGCAGTCAGCACTTCGTGTCAATAAAGAGCTAGTTCTGTTTCACAAGAACGATGTTTTCTAAACCCATGTTGACTGTGTGTCAATGGACCGCTTTCTTCGAGGTTATTCACTATGTTCGAATACAATATATGTTCTAAAATCCTGCTGCATATCGACGTTAACGATGTGGGCGTGTAATTTAGTGGATTACTCGCACTACCTTTCTTGAATATTGGTGTGACCTATGCAACCTTCCAGTCTTTGGGTACGGATGTTTCGTTGAACGAACGGTTGTATATTATTATTAAGTATGGATCTAAAGCATCAGCATACTGGTGTGGGGAGCCGTCTTGTGTGACTTCAGAGTTAGCCTGGTAGTGATTGAAGGAGATCTGATGGCCCCACAATATGTCACGGACATCTTGCCTCCAGATTTAGATTGTTTCTCATGGGATACTATTGTTGTGCAGATTTGCAACAGCCGACAGCAATTGCTCACATATGGTACATGTCACTACGAACTGCTGGGGTGATGTTAAAGTATATCGACGACTAGCAAGATTTGTCCAGGACATCAAGTAGCAGTTACAATAATTGTAGGTCAGCTTGCCACTCTGGCTCTGAGCACTATGGGACTTAACATCTATGGTCATCAGTCCCCTAGAACTTAGAACTACTTAACCCTAACTAACCTAAGGACGTCACACAACACCCAGTCATCACGAGGCAGAGAAAATCCCTGACCCCGCCGGTAATCGAACCCGGGAACCCGGGCGTGGGAAGCGAGAACGCTACCGCACGATCACGAGCTGCGGACGGTCAGCTTGTCTCAAGAGGTGATAGACTGGCTTTGTGATACGCTTTCCCAACCGAATCAGTTCATGCAAACAGGCCACAGAGGGTGCCATGTCATACTGGTAAGTGGACTCATACTGCGAAATTGTTTGTAAATTTGAGTCGATATTGTAATCATTGAAATAACGTCTTATACACTCCCAAACTGAAACGTATCAACTGTTTGCCTCCTCTCGTTCTGGGTGCGTAACTTTTTGGTCAGGCAGTGTATTCATCTTCGACCATTCGTTGGTTTTCTTAAAATATTCAGTTAAATTCCTCTACGATCTTTATAACTTAGATCCTAAAGTTTTGGGACAGTCTGTAAGCCTGTGTTAAGGTAACTTTTGTTCTTAATTTTCTCACCTTAAATAGAATTAATTATTAATTTTATAAGTCTGTTATTTATTTCTAATTTGTTGATAATTTATTTCTACGTTCTGATTATATGTATTTATTATTATTTATTTGTTATTTTTGTGAGGGAAACCTAAAGGCACAACGGTACTTTACAGACATCTTACTTTATCATAGGTTGCTTCTCATGTGGTAATATGGTGATGTTATTTTTCAGCAGACTATTCTGGTCCATGTTGTGACTTAGCACGACGGCCAAGTCACAACGAGAGGAAGCCGAAAAGCACGCGTTAAGCTCACGCAGATTGGCGTGAGGTCTGGAACAGTTAAAAGGAAATGAGAACTTAGAAAATGGACGCAGTTGCTGTAATACTTAACTTTAATCCACATTTGTAGAACATCGCTCTTGATGGTACATGCTTCACAATATTAATTATCAATTGAATACGGCGCCTTGCTAGGTCGTAGCAAATGTAGCTGAAGGCTATGCTAACTATCGTCTCGGCAAATGAGAGCGTAGTTGTCAGTGAACCTTTCCTTGCAAAGTCGGCTGTACAACTGGGGCGAGTGCCAGGACGTCTCTCTAGACCTGCCGTGCGGTGGCGCTCGGTCTGCAATTACTGATAGTGGCGACACGCGGGTCCGGCGTATACTAATCGACCGCGGCCGATTTAAAGGCTACCACCTAGCAAGTGTGGTGTCTGGCGGTGACACCACAGTCCACATATGGCATGAGTGTCCCTGAACTTTCTGCATGATACTGAGATTTTGAAGACATCGACTCCATTCCAGTGCCAGTATCCAGGATATCAATAAACATTTACTACAGTTGTGGTCAGGCTGCTGCAGGAGAGGGTACGGTGGCTTTATGACACGCTTCCCAACCGAATCAGTACACGCATCCTGACCAGAGAGGTTGTAAAACCCTGCCGATAAATGGGCCTGTACTGACAAGTCCCTGTAAATCTGAGTTTATATTGTAGTCATAGAAATAATACCACAAACTCTCTTAATTCACGATGTTTCATTTCGTCTCCTCGTACCCTTCTGGGTGCTTAACATTTTAGTCAGTTAGTGTTTTCATTTTTGACCATTCGTTTTTTATTTCAAATCATTCCGTTTAGATTCTTCTACCGACTTTATAAATTAGACCCTAAAGTTTTAGGACCATCTATATATTAATATTAAAGCTATTTCTATAGTTATTTTCCCCAGTATAAAGGGAATTAAAAATTTCTTTCGTACATCTTGCATCTACATTGAAGAGTTTTATTCTTTCTTTCCGTAAATCGTGTTTGTTCATGGTACTGTTATTTGGCCAATGGTAACTGCACGTTAGCGGTAAATAATCTTAATGCACGTAGGATATTAATGAGACGAACGGGACCAATGGAGAAGGAAGCCACGTCGTTACCTGAAATGGGAGCTGGACGTCGTTAACGCGCGCCGCTCGTTACGTTCCGACTAATGGCATTCCCTTTGTCCGCTAATGCCGCCGCCGGTTTTAGTTGCAACATCCCATCTCGCCCGAGTCAAAGACAGCTTTCCTTTCATAAGCTGCCGCAGAAATGTGCTGGCTGACCGCCACGGTCATAGTTCCGACATTCACAGGAGGAGGTCAGCGTCGTATCGATTGACAGTGTATTTGTTCCAACGGTTTGATCGCCATAAGTCGCTCACAGCAGCGAAACAGCTGGCACAAAGTCTCCACGAACAGGTGAGAGACTTAAGCAGTATCACACAGAAGACAACTGTACAGATAGGAGTTTTGTTTAGTTGTCGTCTCATAACCTAATTAAGAAGTCCACTATGCCTTACATTTATCAAACTACCATGTGCATGAAGATAAACATCGTATATATCAAACTGACAGCTGTATTCTTGATAATGGTCTTTGAGCCAGATTTAACTTACATGTTCCAAGATAGATTTAAAAATTCGAAAAATATTTTCCACCAGACAGTTATAATGACAAAAAATCCTCAATGAAATGAAAGATACAGCAAGAACTACTTAAAATACACGTCATAAATAATACGCACTGAAAAATAAAGAATTACTTCAACAACTTGAAGTATGGGTCGGTAAAAATTGTTAATGTTGTTGTTGTCTAATGGTTTCAGTCTCAGAACTAGTTTGATGCACCTAGTTTATCCTGCACAGCCTATTCATCTCTGGGTGTCTGCAGCAAACTGACGCTGACGCTGACGCTGACGCTGACGCTGAAAAGACGAGCCTATCCTTGGCTCGTGGTGGTGCAGTTTAGACAAAATTTGTCATTCCTGCAGTTCCTGTAAAAGAGAGAAAGATATATTACCACTCTTGTTGATTGGTCCTAGCTGGTGTAACCTGAATAAGAGAAAGGCGCACTCTGTGGAGGGATTAGTAAAACTTAATCCTTCAGCAGGTGAGGCCAACACGTGGTTGACCTGTGATCAAGATGTTGGCCCAGTCCACGGATGGTCCGGTTGCGGGAGCGTCCCGTCTTCTCGTAGAACTTCCTAGCGATGGCGCGAAGCTTGTCTCGGAGAGGCAGGATCCCGGTATCCTCGTGGAGTTGGCGCGTCCAGAAGCGCCTCGAAAATGCATAGCAGTCTTCAGGGCGCAGTTCTGTATCCGCTGCAGAGTCACAATGTGAGCATCTGCGGCTTTCCCCCAGACCATGGCCGCATACTCCAACAGTGGGCGAGCCAATGTTAGGTAAAGCGTGATGCCGTGTTTTTGACTGTGGGTTTAGCAGCGGATACAGGGCGCGAAGGCGTCCTATTGGTCTCCCTTTAACATCACGGATGTGATGCTTCCAGGTGAGCCTGCGGTCAAGGGTAACCCCTAGGTATTTCGCCGTCCCACTCCATGGGATAGGTTCTCCCAGGATTTCGACTGGCGTAAGCTCTGGCGGCAGAAGTCTTCGGGTGAAGACGACTGCCCGGCTGTTTGTGGCGTTGAATTTCAGCCGCCACTTCGTTGCCCATGAGCCCAAGGCGTCGCACCGGCGTTGGAGGCGGTTTCTCAGCACTTGCGCGCTCATGCTGCGAGTGAACAGGGCTGTATCATCAGCGTACAGCTCCAGTTTGACTCCTGCCACTTTCGGCGCGTCGGCAGTGTACATGGAGTACAGCGAGAGGCCGAGAAACTACATCCACCTGAGCCTTCTCGCTGCACTCAAAGTCTTGTTCTCCCACGACAATTTCTAACCACCAAATTTTCCTCCGTTACTAAATTAACAATTCCTTGATGCCCCAGGATGTGTCACATCTGTTATCCCCTTCATTTAGTCAAGATTTGCCATAAATTCTTGTCTTTCGCCATTTCGATTTTGTACCTCCTCAACTACTTATTCGATCTACCCATCTAATCTCCACCATTCTTCTGCAGCAACACGCTTAAGGAACTTATATTTTCTTCTGGTCTCAACTGTTTATAGTCCACATTTCATTTCTGTACAGATACCTTCGAGAATGAATACCTGATATTTTAACTTATATTCGATGTATACAAATTCCCATTTTTCAGAAATTCATTTCTTTCTATTGCCACTCGGTATTTTATGTTCTCTCTACTTCTGTTACAGTCAGTCATTTTGCTGCTAAAGAGGAAAAATGGTGTTTTACTTTTAGCATCCCTTTCTTTACCTAGTTCACTCAGCATCATCTGATCCCATTCCAGTACAATCCATCAACTTTGTTTTACTATTGTTGACTTTCATCTTGTAGAGAAATGTGAATAAATAGGATAACATTAGTTTTGGAATTAACTAGAGCTGTATGTGTTTGTATCCTTGCATGTTTGTTAACTTTCAATTATGTTTTCTTGTTGAATTGAAATTATAGTTTAACATCTTTTTAAAACGATCTGTGTATGAATAAACAACCAATTTATACATGTCTAATCGTAAAACAAGAAAACCAAGTAATCTCAGATTTAAACTAAACCCCTTTTCTTATCAGGACTGGGGTTGGTCAGGAGACTTTCACGTTGCTGTGAGTAGTTATTTTTAATGCATTTGGTGGGATACAAACCACATAGTGACGTTCTGCACCGTCTCTGGGAGCGAAGAGCTTGAACTCCAGACCCACGCTTCTCTACTGAAGACTGACTCTAAGGTTTGTGACACTGGAATGAAATCTGTCAAGGATCTGTCTCGAAATTCTCTGCGTGTGTCCAAGAGGAAACGTAAGGGGCAAAATTACGCGGTGAGTTCTGACTCACTAATTTTGTTCTCTGACATTTTGCGATGTTTTTGCACATGCCCTTGCGGTCGTGGAAAATGATATATTTCGCTGCTGTCTGATACCCTAGTAAAATTTCTTACATTCTAGATCCTTTCTCTAGTGGTTGCAATTTCCAAGCGAATTTGTGATAGTTTTGTTGAGGTCCTACACTGACAAGGCTAATCAATGTTGATTACAGTTATTAATAATAATATGTAACGTTTTAGAGCAGCATCTGCAATTCATTATGAATAAAATAATTAAGAATGCCAGATAAGGATAATTGACATTACATTAACGTAAATCTCCCAGGATATGCTAGAATGAAACGTACCAATAGATTTACATACCTGCACGAATGGAGTTTATCAAATGGACTAGGTAAATAAGTCTTGAAATCGAGTGCCAGGAAAATGGAAATGCTTTGCAAATATCACGTAACACTTACAATAAAATCTGCTCTTCCATAAATATTATATTCAATATAACCGGACTCCCATAAAGGCAGTGCATCTACAGGGTGAGTCAAAACTACTGCCAATTAGAATAACTCCGAAAGTGTCATAGGAGCTGTAAAGTTTGTGGGGCAAACGTTCCATAGGACAACGGGGGCCATAATATGACGATGGTTTTTTGTTGTTAAGTGGAGTGGCTTCATAGATATGAAGGTTAACTTTGATTTTTTAAATGCAATGCTATAGTTTGGTACTTGTTTTCTGATAGCGGCTATCGAGACGATCCAATGATGTGTAACAGTAAGGTCTTTGAAGGTCAACAGAGGTCACAAAGGTTCCATGAATGTCCATTTACGGAAGGTGTTCGAAGTGATGACTATTGGCATCAATGCAGTTCTGAAATCTTCTTATCATGGACTGAGTGGTCTTCCTTAACACATCGGCACTTATCGAAACACGTGCTCTGACAATTCTCCCTCGCATAACTTCAGGTGTAGTTGGAACGTCTTTATAAACAATGTCTCTTACGAATCCCCACAAGAAAAAATTCAGCGGCGTCAAGTCTGACGAACGAGCCGGCCACGACACATCTTCTCCGCGTTCAATCCAACGATTTGGGAAACGTCTCTGAACCTCATTTCTAGCCATCAGCGAAAAATGTGCCAGACACCCATCGTGTTGATACCACATGGTGTTCTGTGTTCCTAAAGTATTTCTTTCAACAACTGACCTAATGTTTCTTGACGGAATGTGTTTTACTTCCTACCATTAAGATTTCCTTCGATGAAATAGGGGCCCATAATTATGTCCTCCAGAATTCCACTCCATGCATTCACCGACCACGGTGTTTGGTGAGCAACTTGCCGCAGCCAGATTGGATTTTCAGTTCCCCTATAACGCATTTTACGCAAATTAACATTTCCATGGTTCGTGAATGCAGCCACGTCAGTAAATGAAATCAAATTAATAAACATGTCATCCCTCTGAAGTTGAGCCCATCGGCAGAATTCAATGCGACGCATACAATCCGGACCAGTTAACTCTTGGTGGGGACTGATATGGTAAGGATCATATTTATGGCAATGCAGAGCACGAACAACACTACTCTGGCTCATGCCAGATTCCTTTGCGATTTGACGCGAACTAACACAAGGACCTCGAACCATAGTGGCAAAAGTACCAGTTTCTGCTTCCTCGTTAGTAACTTTCCTTTGCCGGATATGTTTCCGATGAGTTAAAGATCTAGTTGTTCTCAATTTATCATACACATATTTAAATTACAACGTGTACCGTGAGTACAATGAGGATATCTTTCAGCTTATAAGTCTCTAGCTCTCACTGAGTTTTGTTGACATTCTACGTAAATAAGAAGCAAATGGACTTGTTCTTCGATGAAATACATCATTCCCATTCTCTTGATTCGACGATACTAGTCATACCGTTCCTATTACTGTTGTATTGCGAAACCGTCGAATGGTGTTTACGTGCCAATGGCACGTTAGATGGTTACGCCGTATTCGGGAATATTTACTATTAGCACTTTGTACGAGAGAGAATTGTCAGAGCATGTGCTTCGATAAGTGCTGAAGTGATAAGGAATACCACTCAATCCATGACAAGAAGATTTCAGCACTGCATTGATACCAATGGTCATCACTTCGAATACCTTCTGTACATGGACCTTCAAAAACCTTATTGTTACACATCATTGGGTTCTTCCCGATAGCCGCTCTGACGTGACCTCACCTAGCAACAAAAAACCAAAGTCATATTATGGGCCCCGTTATCCTATACAACATTTGTCCCACAAACTTTTCAGCTACTATCATACTTTCGGAGTTATTCTAGGTGACAATACTTGGTGACTCACCCTGTATATGTATCTTACAAGGAACCCCTTGAGTGCGAGGTCGCAAAAGGCCACAGATGTTTATGGCATTTGACATTCCATACAGTGTCTACCACGCAACCACAGTATTGGCTGTTAATAACAGCAGGGGGCGGAACTGAAGGTAATGGTGAGCGCAGCATGAGGGTGCGGCGCGTATTTGAACTGCGTCGACGTCGAGTAACTCACAACAGTGCTACAATACTAGCGATGTTGTTATAAAGCAGTGGAGAGGTAACGATACACAAAGAAAACACTGTTTTATATCTACAAAAAGTTACCAAAGTTGACGTTTCGTCAGAAAGGAAGCCACGCAGTTTCGCAGACTGAGAAAGAATTGTCAGACGAAACGTTAGCGTTTCTGCAAAACGAGTCAGTAGAATGTGTGGTGTCACATATGCACGATTGTGCGGACAATGTACATGAGGAGTACCATGATCAGGACATGTGCTTGACATGGAAAATAATATTGAAAGAAGTGTCGAGCTGTGCGGTTCATTATGCCCGTCGGACAGAAAACCACAAATTCTGTCTCCAGTGAAACGTAGTAAAGGACAGTCGTTGTTCAATGAGCGGGTACTGAACATGATTACGTATATGGAAGATCATCCGCAGCATAGTAAGAAAAGAAAGAAAAAAGAATAGTTATGAAGAGATTTCGAGTAAGTCCGCAGCAATATGACCGTGTATTGTATAAGAAAAACTATTGAAGGGAAGACTTGTTACAAAGCCGGAGTTGGCGCGTTTCAAGGATGCCCGACAACTTTTACCGGATGTGCATGATATTGTTGTACAACGTTATGCACATCACATTGCACTCAACATAGATTACAGTGACTGGTAAACTTGTTGGAAGTTCTTCAGCGTGCTGGGAGAAGATGGGCGTGGTTGCCGCCTACGATTCTTTGTAGTGTGGGTGGTCTTGCAAGGGCAATGGGGAATATTTATGTTACGGCAAGCAAGAGTGGCTTGAGATAACTATAGTATGAGCACTGATTTTAGCAAATAGCTGATCAAAATAAAACGCATTAGCTTGATTCCTCGTCTGAATCTTTTAGAGCAAACTATCCTAAGAAGCGTGTGAGAATGTATTTCGTATCACCTGGAACCACTGGAAAAATTCACCCTCTGGATATATGTTTCTTTCCGTGCATGCAAATGGTATTATCGCTCTATCGGAAACTACGCCTTAAAGGATAGTGAGTTTCACAACAAGCTCCACGACAGACTGTTTCGCATTCGGTTGCATTCCATCACATTTCATGAGTTCTCATCACCCTGTTTCACCAATATTATTCTACATGCCTTCTTTAAGAGTGGATACCAAGCTGAGCGCCCTGTATGGCTTGTAACTCCCAATGAATTCGCCTTTGATCTTCATGGGACGATAATTTGTGAGCACTCACAATTTACAATCGGTGTTCTTGGTACAAGTTAGTGGTTCGTTTTGAACATTCCTTGAATGTCGACAGTGGTCACTTTCTGAAGTGTAGCACATACCTCCCATAGAAGGTTGATCTTTGCACCTCCAGGACGCTCTATTCTGTCGCTCTCCTAATGCACATGGTGAGTCATTAGCAGATAATATTTTTCCAGACATAACTGTTAATGCATCACTTTCAAATGAACCTAACTAAAGATTCAACTTCCGAACTCGCGCTCAAGATGTTCCGTGTTAGTGACTTACCGCCTCCATCAAATGTTTGCTAACATAATTACAATCAAAATAGTGAAAGAACTCTTACAACATACTGGGCCCATATTATACAAAACAAATCCACATAAAAAAGTGGAAACCACAAACATATTCTAAAATAAAACTTACAGACACAATGTGAAAACGCAGGGTCCGGCTTTGTGACGAAATGCGTAGTGTTACGTCAGCACTTACCCAACGGTCTCCGCAACCCAAGGATGGGTCGCTCAGCTGTTGCCGATGCGTCGGGCAGAAAGGAATTGAGATTTTATAGCAAAAATCTCCACTGCAGCACTGAAGTGTGCATGGTTACAATACTCCACACCCCGACATGGCCACCCTGCACCAGCCCACGGCTATCTGTCCAACAAGGCATCTTTGTGCTTTTGGCCGTCTCCCAGTGCCATGCGCTGCCCAGGGTCATCGTACGCTGCAAGAAAACCTACTGCTTTGAGTGTATGACTTCTGTTAAACAGATATGTTGCAGTTATCGCTGCATTTGTGATTGCTGAACAGCTGATGGACTGATTCTTCATAGCTTCTGACCACTCATCCCTTCTATATCGACGTCACAACGTATTACAAGGTCATCAACGCTCTGACCTTCCCGACTTGTAATAGGAGCAAGAATGATTCAAAACGTATGAATCGTATATTTAACCTCTTTGAATGAAAACGAAAAACAGAGGACGATGGTATATGGCCATAAAAAAAGATCTAGAGGAACAGGACATACTATCAGATGATAGCGCTGGCCGGTATGGCTGAGCGGTTCTAGGAGCTTCAGTGTGGAACAGCGCGACTGCTACGGTCGCTGGTTCGAGTTCTGCCTTGGGCATGGATGTGTGTGATGTCCTTAGGTGAGTTAGGTTTAAGTAGTTCGAAGTTCTAGGGTACTGATGACGTCAGAACTTAAGTCCCATAGTGCTCAGAGCCATTTGAACCACATTAGATGACAAAGAAAACCGAAACATTTTCAAAGTAGCTGTAGTGACATTTGGGACTTTCCAAAGAGAGAAGTGGACAACTAGTGTCAAATTGCATGATAAAAAGTGTAAAATAATATCCCTTTTCCCATATAGATTCCTTACTCCATACAGAAATTTTGAGAATTTTTGTTTGTGGATTTTTAATAGCTATGACAATGTACTGTAAGATTTATAACGAAAAGCGTGAAGTATATATAGTACTTAATTGATGCGTGAGTAATTCAGCTCCTAACAATTGCTTATTTCATGAAACCAACGTTTTTCATTGTCAGTCTTACAAGTATTGTTATAGCAATTGAAAATCACAAAACAGAATTTTGAAAACTATGTGTGTGGGCTTACGAATCTGTATGGGGCTAAGAGAAATTATTTTATACTTTTTAGTCGGATATAAAATGATATTATATTACAAATTATTTCTACTTAAGTAAATATATTCTAGCTTTCAGTTTTGTGTGTGTAAAATTTCTCAATGAATTTTAAAAATTTTTATGAGATTATATTTTTTATTTAAATAGTTATTAATATAAATATATTGACCTTATAACTGTGGCTTCTCCTGTGTACGTGTATGTCACATATATTGACACATCTACTCCTCACCCTCTCTCTGTCCATCTCCTCATACTCCCTCTCTCTACCAATATGTGCCTTCCACTTGCGTATTATCTTCAATGCATTGTGATAGTACCCACGCAACAGGCCTGCCCTGCAGTGCTGCCAAGAAGTCCGGGGTTACCGATCGCTTCCTGCATCATCCACATTCCTACCGAACAGACCGACAGGAACGACAATTACTACTGCATTATCGTCCATATTTCAACGATGTTTAAAATTTCAAGTCCCTGGCTCGCAAGGAAGTCAATTTGAAAGCACTTGCAAAATGTTAACTGAACAGAAAGACGGAGAAAAAAGCGACCTAATAAAAACGTACTAAAATGAGAACAACTATCATAATAGTTGTAAGTTTATTGTGGCCCTCTGATTAACGAAAAAATAAATAAATAACATAGTAAAACGAATTCATAATGCTAGTCTATGAGCACCTGTATCCGAGTGCTCGAAATGTCTCCATGCAGAATAATGTCCTTTCATGTTGCGACATTGTGTTTACAGCAACAAAGGCGTATGAGCACTTCGCCAGCTGTTCATCCCGGCTGTGGGGCCAGATGTTATCGTTTCGGATTATAGCGCAACGGTAAAGGTCTTTCCAATGGCTACATGTAGTGAGCATTCGATTGTGACGGGTAAACGATAGGAACTATGAGCGTTTAGTAAAGCGCTCATCGTGGTCGTCCAGAGGACTAGCACATGTGTCGCACAAAGAGCTGTGCTTGCCGATTAGAGTGCCACCGTTTGCTGCTGCCAAAATGAATGGAGATTGTTGTCAGCACAGGCGAAATGGCAGTCTCCCGGACCACGGTGGAGATAATAGACAGGTGACCGATAACCTCAGGACTGGCATTAGCGACTCGAACAAGCCATGAAAGACTGCTCTTTGGTGCAGCTCGGATCCCAGTTGACGTCCACTGGGTTACTAGCGTCACTCCAAAGCCCCTTAGTGGAAACGAATGCCTGTACCGTGTTGCTTTGACGTTTGCCAGCTTTACAGTGGATCTTTTCCTCTCACTTTACGTCTCACCATAGATGGGTGTGTAGGCATAACATTCTAGTTTCATCATGGATTAGGGAAGCTTGAGGCAGTTGGAGTTAGGTAAGGATAAGGTTAAAAAAGGCAAACCTTTAGCCGTAATGGTTTATAAGTTTTGTCATTTATTAGTCTATACATCCTTTACCTTTCGTATGAATCACATATGAACCTAAAGAAACAGGTCAACGTAGGTAATACAGCTTTTAAGAAATTACTACATTTGCTCATATTACCTTACATTGTGTGCTATGAAAATCTAAAGTTTTCGCAGCTGTAAAGGGCAGCACCAGTGGGAAATTAACGCTTGGTGAAATTCTAGTCATTAGTTTATCAACATTGAAATATTTGGTAAGGGGATTAAGACCTGAAAATCACGAATGTTTTCATGAACTTCAGTACTGCAAGAATAAAGTCTTTTTAAATTTCTAGACAAATATTTAAAACATACACATCGAGTTAGTCAAAACCTTTGCACTCAACGAGCATCCATGCTTCCCAGGCTCTGCAGTGGTTCTGTAGTTCATTATCTTTCCTGGTGTTCCAACAATTAAGGGCTCAGTTTCTTCTTCTGAACGTTCTCAAGTGTAAGACCTTTCCACATATTCTCATCAGTGTAGATGCAAGCATGTCGGAGTAAGTCTCTAGCAGCCTTCTTAAACTTCTCCGTTGATGGCTTGTTCTTAGGCTTCCGCTTTATTCTGCTTAATTTCTTTTTGCTTTAATTGTTTTGCTCTTAGTGCGTTTTTTCTTTTTTGTCAAATAGTACTGTCATCAGTTTACTAGCAAGGACTTCAGCCTACTATTTAATATTAGCAGCCTTCGTGGGCTTGTTGTTTATTTGCGGATGTTGGCTCACTGCCTTAAAATCTTAGAAAATATTGTAAAATGGTTGTGGAGAGCCCCTGGGCTGAGAAGTTCGGGATGGCTGAATCTGGGTATTCTCCAACTGTTGTGACGTTAGCTGTTGGTGTTGCTTGCATAATCTCCCACTGTTGAGAAATGATAGTAGGTGTTGGCTGTGGAGCGAGAAGGTGGTTAGTGTCAATAGCTATGGGCTTAGTGTACACTGTATGTGGCTCATTATCATCGGCAATAAAATCATCATCACAGAAAACAGCTGGGGTGATAGGAAATATTTCTCTTACGTTAAGCCTGTAGCGTGTGACTCTAGAGTAGGGTGTAAGAGGTCCATGATTAAGGAATTTGTTGCTAGCGCACTCGAGCAGATGTAATTTCGATGGATTGCTCACGCGCTGCCTGCGATATGTAAGCTATAAGAGACTCTCAGACCAGAGAGCAGTGTTGTATGCAGTAAGAGCAGTGTCAGTAGCAGTAGGAGTTTGTAGTTGCTAGCAGTCGTGTGTATGAAGTTGGCTGGGCTGGTCGTGGGGAGCGATGGCGGAGCCTGAGCGTTGTAGTATAAGGTAAAAGCAGCGTCGCGCATATGTATTATTGTTATATCAAGTTCCATGTAAATGTTTTTAAAAATTCTCTTTATAATAATCTTTCTTATAAAAATTAACTTTTGACAATCATTCAACTCAATTTAAAAATTTTACTAATTCCTCCAATCCATGGTCATCCTGATTATTGTAAAGAAAAATCTGTTGTTTCCTTTTAGACATGACAAATCTGTTGGCTAGCATTGCACTGAGCTGTGCCAGAAAAATGTCATATAGCAGCAGATATATACGTGTTATCCAGTGACCTTACTGAGGTAAGAATTTTCAATTTATTCAGAATGATCTTTCAGGGCCATGACGCAGCGCTGCTGACGTCCAAAATTTACCAGTTTAAATTCACAGTGATTATTGAAAGGTTATAAGTGAGCGACAATTTTATTGAGAGGTTAGTCACATGGCATTATTGGTTGGTTACGGAATTTATCTGTTGGGCAGTTACACTGAATGTGAATTATATAATTATATTTTTTACTGTTGGGAGATTATTACAGAATTTATCTGTGGGGAGGTTACACTTGGCGACCCTGCCAGGATCGTATTTTTGTGAATTGCTGAGAAGTAATCTGTTATATATCTGCTCTTATTTACTTAGTGTTAAATGGAGTTTGCATCTGGCACAACGCATTTACTAACTTGTCACTCTTTCTTTCACAGATCTTCGGCAATTTAATGCTCTTAGTTATTTGTTCCATTTTTGCTTTGCCTTTGTTTGATTTTGTGCTTAACTTTGAATTGTGAAAATACTGCGAAAAACTGCTAACAGTACACCGCGATGTACAATGAGTGAAAAAGCCGACTCGAATAATTTGACCAATAATACTAATGACACTCAGTGTAATAGTGATAATCCTCTAATTAGAGATAATCAGTGCATGCCAATCACTAGTAATGATTTTAACCCCTAACGCTGAGCAAACAAATTCAATTATGTCCACAGTAAATTTAACAACTGATGACGCGGCACGTTCCGTTACAATGAATGCTGTCCAGTTTGACACGCCTGATTTGCAAAATTTACATAGCGAGCAAACAAATGTTTCTAACGTAGGTGAACAATGTACTCAAAGTACGTCAGATTTATTTGATTCCAGTGTAGTGACCAACAGTGCACATCCAATTGTTAAACCTTTTCAAGAATCAGAGAATAACCAAATGGTTACAGAAAACGTAACAAATGCAGATACACCATCACACAGGACAGAGAATAGAGTAGGTAATATTGGCATGGATCAATTTACAGCATTATTGCTACAACCTAATGAAAATCTCAAACAACAACTTAATGAATCGAACAAACAACTTAATGAAAATCTCGAACAGTGGGATGAAAAACTAGACAACAATTATAGAAAACTTAATGAATCGTGCAAACAACTCAATGAAAAATACGGCAACCATTTCAAACAACTTACTGAATCGTGCAAACAATTTAATTAAAGTTTCAAACACTCGAATGAAAAACACGACGACCTTAGTGAACAGAACAAACAAATTAGTGAACACATTACAGCCATTACCGGGCAACGTCATGATATTAAAGAACAATTACGTGAGGAAATTAAGGCTTGTGCTAGGAATAGTAGCGAAGAATTACGTAATACACATGCAGACACAACTAAATCACTTAGAGATGAAAGTAGTGCAGTCGTAAACAATGTTCTGAAAACGCAACGCAGTTACGCCACGAGTTTAAATTAATGTCTGTGCTAGGAATAGTAGCGAAGAATTACGTAATACACATGCAGACACAACTAAATCACTTAGAGATGGAAGTAGTGCAGTCGTAAACAATGTTCTGAAAACGCAACGCAGTTACGCCACGAGTTTAAATTAATGTCAGCAGAACTTTCACGCACTCTGGATGCGAAAATCGATAAGAAATTTGAACAACAGAACAGCCAAATTGACGAACGTTTTAAAATGACAGAGATGAAAAATGTTTCAGCCTCTAACACGACACAGCATACGCCATATTCCGGACATTTCTCACACTCACACAGCCAGTATAATTTAGGTAATTTACAGAGAGTACGCGACTTAGATTCCGAACAGACACAGACAAACAGATTAGCATACAATCCTGAACCTGTTCAGACATACAGAGACAATAATTTTGATTATAAGCACTTTCAACCCGTGAGAAAATATAAGGTATTTAAGAATGACAGAACACAGATTCACCCTTTGGATTGGATACAACAATTTGCTTTTGCATTTTCACCGGCTTGGCCTGTAACGCAGAAACTAAAATTTATTTGCACCGCGTAAATGACCTCAGGGGATTCATTACACTTCAACGAATATGTGCTGTAGCGTGCACAGGGCCCCGAGCCGTAGTAGTGCTATTTCCTCTTTAGTTTTCTGCACTGCTGCCTTCTCTTTTACTATCCTTGATATCTATCAAAACATCTCTTCAACCATCGATCTATCTAGGATTAAGAATAAGAAAACCTGATATGACAAGTTTTACCGAAAGTGGCAGTTTTCAATAGACACTCCCGAAATTAAAAGAACTAACAGCAGAATTTTAATAACAGACAAAATTTTAATCATCAGTATGTACAAAATTTTCTTCAACCGCAGACACATTTAGGCAACAATAGAGGGCTTTCACCACAACAGCAACAAAACCAGCCAGTTGGCATACCTAACCAACAATATAATGGGCAAGGTCAACCAAGCTTTAATGTTTCGCCGCCTAGACGTATAGCGTCGGCTCCACCAAATAGCAACGCACAGAGACAAGGAAATCAGTATGTACAGAAAACACATCATTTCAGTTCCTATCGCAATGCGCCATATAGCAATGATTATTATGACAGACGTAAAAGTAATGAACACAGTTTTCAGCGTAAGAATCGGTCTTATCAGCAGCAGAATCAACAACAACAATAGATTATCATGAATGAACCAGACAGTCGGTACCATCCCGAACCTAATACGTCAGGAAGAAATAACAGAACAGTACAAATAGTCTAGATGCCACAGCATCCTCCCACAAATAACAGCACGTCAGAAAGAATTTGACTAGAGACAGTACAGGTTGCATCTTCCAGCGACGTAAGCAATACTTTTGACATACAGAATATTGTTGACAAAAATGTTATTACTTTTGACGACATCCGAGACACATTTTACATGAAAAACCAGTTATACAAAAAACCATTTCCCACCCTGTCATTGAAGTAAAGGTTGGATCATCCACACTTTCAGCAGTAATCGATTCTGGATCACCTATGTCAGTTATAAATGAAGAAACATTCAACGAATGTAACATAGAGAACACCTATCCTACATTACCATTAGGCAAAACTAAAGAAAAAGGAGCAGTATCTGGTAAAGGAGTAGATGTAAAATTACAGACACACTTATCTTATTGTATTGCAGGTCATATGTTCCAATCAAATTTTTGGATTGTTCCCTTATTGACAACAGACGTTATTTTACGTACGAATTTTTTGGTACAACATGACGCATTATTGACTTTCAAAATTCCTATTTAATGTTAAAGGATGAAAAAGTACACCTAGCTTTAGAATTTCATCACGCTTTATCTGCAGATTAACAAGCAATTAATCGAACAGAGGTCATTTCTTCATCGCGTAACATGGACTGTCATTCCAGATTGTTCACAGATACGTACGTACACAACTACAATACACCAGACGAAGCCGACTATGACGTTATGGAATTGATTTCTGATAAAGTAAAACAGAGCAACGCAAATACAGATGACGAACGTACTCAACTACGCAAAATGCTTTTACAGCAAGCTCCAGTTTTTGACAAGATTCCTGGTACTATGTCCGGTTTTATGTATGAATTTCAAGTTAAACAGCATGACACATTTAAAGCTAAACATTATCCTATTCCGAATGTCCGTACTCAAAATATTCTAGCAGACGCAATATCCAGTTCTCCCAGCAACAATCAGCAAGACATCGCAACCAACTTCCGCCAAGCAAATTCTAGCGTCTTCTATATTCAACAAGTTGCATTTGAAAATTTCATTTCGTCGTCATTACGAGACATAGCACAAGAACAGAGCAAAGAAAACGTACGGAAAGAAATTTACACCTTTGGCAAGATAAGAATAACGTTACCATTAGAAACCATTACACTGTACTCAATAACATTCTGTTTCGCTGCTCTCACCCTGACAGCAACAACTGGTTATTATGTATTCATGACGAGCTTGTTAACAAATTAATTTGTTATACTCATTTAAGTTACGCGCATTATGGAGCCAGAAAATGTTTTCCTATACTGAGACAGAACCGTTAATTTGCGAACATGGAGAAACGTATTCGACGAGTTTTAGTCATGTAAAATCTGCCAGAAAGCTAAATCAGACACGACTTCTCATATTCCTCAGTTACATCCCATTGTACCCGTTAAATTGAGACACATGGCGTCTGTAGACATTTCTGGACCGATTCCCAGATCTAATAGAGGTTTTTGCTACATCTTTGTCGCTGTTGAACTCACTTGGAAATTTGTTACCTTCACTCCGTTACGCCAAGCTACTGCTAAATCTATTTCGAATGCATTTGTAAAACATTGTTATTTCATGTAGAGCATGAATTGAAAGTAATTTCCGACAATGGAACACAATTTCGATCTGTAATATGGACACGTATGTTACGAGCTAGAAACATTTCTCCGATCTATATATCCAGGTATCACGCTTCTTCTGAACGACTGATGAAAGAAATTGGTAAACTATGTAGAATATACTGCCATAAAAGACATATTGCTTGGGATACACATACTCTCATTCCAGGATGTAATTAACTGCATAACAAATGAATCTACTATGCTATCTTCGACTGTTATACTGAAAAATGTTGAACTACCTAACAAAATTAAAGAATTAGTATCTTTTCCTACATCTCGTCGACTACGCTACCATGAAATAATTGACATTGCGCTCAACAACATCAAACGTGCCGCAAAGCGCCGTAGGAGACAGTAAAAGCAGGTTTGTACACGCTGTGATTTTCACATTGAACAGAACATATTAGTACGCACACACTATTTATCCAACAGAGGAAAAAGTAGATGCAGTAAATTTGAGCTTCTATACGCAGGTCCATTTAGAATTCGCAACATTCCTCACCCCAATATAGTACACGTCGAAACTTTGAGAACTAGAAAAAGCAAGGGCAATCACCATATTTCCAATATTAAACCCTTTATTGAATGAACATACTTTATGAGGCCATTTTCATATTTATGTGACCACTTACTGATGATGATTATATTTTTTCTTGGCAAGTGCCCGGCAAGATAAGGTTAGCCAGGTCGCTTTTCATGTCGTTCTATATTAAACTGTGCACATTTTCCATTTTTTTTTTATTGCGTGTGTGTGTATGATTGTTTTCCTATCGTAAGTAGAATTTTTCTCCGTATGCACTATGAAATCTTTAAGATGTAACAAACATCAGTTGACTTTAACATTTTTGCTTTATGATATCTCAATATCTTGACTACTCCACTTTTTTTTTTTTATTTTGCTACTACATTATGATACTGTGTGTAAATTTTTGCGCATGAAAACTGTCTATGTTTCTGACCTAATACGTTTTCTGTCATGCTATGCTGTATGCTTAGTTATATCACTAGAAACAAGTTTTGATGTAATGGGTATATGATTTAAATGCAAGATATTATTCCTTATTCATCATTTTCAGAAAGCAATACCATGTAAAAGAAATAAATTATTGAACCACAGTAGTTTACTGTGAAA
Organism: Schistocerca americana; assembly: GCF_021461395.2. NCBI lineage: Eukaryota > Metazoa > Arthropoda > Insecta > Orthoptera > Acrididae > Schistocerca > Schistocerca americana. The sequence goes on along the minus strand of NC_060125.1, from coordinate 210,321,660 downwards.
TGGAGGTTTCACCATCGGAATGAACGAAATAAAATGTAATACATTGTAATGAAGATTAAATGGACCAGAATTAACAAGAATTAATAAGAATATACTATACACACTGTATAATAGCAGTCTTAACTAATTATTTTTCGTTCAGAATACGAGACGATTATTGCAGGCTGTCACACAGAACTACACATGTTAATTTTAGTGATGAAATATGCTAGAAGTAAGAAACTCTATACTATGAATAGTTGTATGAAGTAAAGGATAATATGAATAATGAATATTGAAGTGTCTATTTTTTTGCAGATGATAATAAATGATGATGAATAGTTATATGAGGAATATGGTAATATGAATAATAAAATGTTTCTTTTCAGACGATGATAATGATGTTTATGTATTTTGTATTAGTTAAGAAATGCTATGTAGTTATTTATGTATTTGTTGCAGTTCCTTTTGACGGTATGTCTTAAGTCGCATAGTATAATGACTGAATGTTTTGGGGAGACAGCTAGAGTAGATATATTGAGTACACATTTCATTACCTGTTAATTCGAAGTTTACTACTTTTCAGCATAATATACATTTTTTCTTTCTGATCAATTATCCACTTTGTATTTTTTCTAGAAGAAGCTTTACACGACACTGATATGCACTAATAAGCACTTAATTATTAAATCTGTTCTAATACTTGCATTTTTTTACCCAGTTGTGTCTATCATTTATGAATGTGATTACGTATACTGTACTTCTTTCATAACCTTGCTACAGCTGACTCATGACGAATGACGTTATTAATTCTTATTTCCAGCAATAAGTCAAAAGCAAATATTTTCATTCCCCAGCAATTAATTATCGATCCCAACGCAATCCATTGCTAACACAAAAAAATTTTATCACCAGTCCCAACTATTACCAGTATACGACTAAATAATGCTACCTGTGTAAGATATATTTCTAGTCCTAAATATAATGAAAATTTCTCTGATGTATTGATTCCATTATGTCTACATATTATTGGACTACAGACCGTGACTAATAGTTACAATGTGTTACATTTTAAATATGTCTTATGTCACTTGCATGATATCATATATAAACACTACCACCTTGATGCTACACCCAATAACTCTTGTTTTGAATGATGACTTCTGAGTGATACTGAATGATGTCTTGTAATAATGCATAAATACTTTGCCAATAACTACTGTAATGAGATGACGTACGCAGAAATGTTACACTAATGATCACTGTAATGAGATGACTTATGCATAAATGCTATGCAAACAATTACTGTAATGAGATGACTTATGAATAATGTTCTGTAATACTCCATACATACTACTTAAATGCTGTGTGAATAGCCAATGAATGCCAATAATTATCCAGATCGGTTGATACACTAGTGTAATTCTGAATGATGACTAGCATAAGACCTAATGTATCCTTCACCTTCTGTCCTAATTACCAGTAATTACTGCAATATCCGTAAGTCCTGTCCATCCTCATGATCATGGAGCACTATATTTGTTTTTTGCACTAATTCTACGTTGATGTAAGAGTATGGATTCTACAAGAATGTGGCGTTGACACATCAAACTGTCCACCACTCTGACCGAAGGAGATGTTATTATGGTCCTACTGTTTGGTTTACCTAATGTACTACCAAAATTATAACATACAATATTAATGCAACATTTCAGTGTCTTGGCTACACTGATAAATACTTCAGGGAAGAGAACTTCAGATTGTCTCACTTGTTGTTGTGCTTCTGTGGAAACATATGGACTTTTGGTGCGCCTAAGTGCAACCCACTGTGCTACAACCATGATGCTATCCTTCCCATTCCTTTCCTGGTTCTTGTAAAATGTTAGACTTATACAGTGCGTATGCACTTTATTTCACTTCTTAATGTATTCAGTTCTTGTACAAACTGCTAAAAACTTTTACAGTGCGTGTGCACTTTACTTTATCTCTTAATGTATTCAGTTCTTGTAAAAAAATGCTAAAGACTTTTATACTGTGTGTGCACTTTATTTCATTTTTTAATATGAGCAGTTCTCCTAAATATGCTAAAGACTTATGCAGTGCATGTGCACTTTATTTCATCTCTTAATGTATTCAGTTCTTGTAAAAAATGCTAAAGACTTATACAGTGCATGTGCACTTATGTCATTTGTTAATATATTTGGTACTCATTGCGTATGCACTTTGTCATTTCTCAATATGTTCTGTACTCAGTGCGTGTGCACTCTATTTCACTTCTTAATATGTACTGTACTTACATTATGTATCAATAATGTTATATATATGTATATATTCTGTGACTGTAGACTTAGTAAACTAAATAGAATATAGAAAAATTTGTTGCTCATTTAATGTCCAATTGATTCACCATCGCTGCCAAATTTTTGACCCCCCCCCCCCCCCAGAGGACGGTTATGTAAGAGGCCCATGATTAAAGAATTTGTTGCTAGCGCACTCGAGCAGATGTAATTTCGATGGATTGCTCACGCGCTGCCTGCGATATGTAAGCTATAAGAGAATCTCAGACCAGAGAGCAGTGTTGTATGCAGTAAGAGCAGTGTCAGTAGCAGTAGGAGTTTGTAGTTGCTAGCAGTCGTGTGTATGAAGTTGGCTGGGCTGGTCGTGGGGAGCGATGGCGGAGCCTGAGCGTTGTAGTATAAGGTAAAAGCAGCGTCGCGCGTATGTATTATTGTTATATCAAGTCCCATGTAAATATTTAAAAAAAATCTCTTAATAATAATTTTTCTTATAAAAATTAGCTTTTGACAATCATTCAACTCAATTTAAAGATTTTACTAATTTCTCCAATCCATGGTCATCCTGATTATTGTAAAGAAAAATCAGTTGTTTCTTTTTATACATGTTAAATCTACCGGCCAGCATTGCACTGAGCTGTGCCAGAAAAATTTCTTGTAGGAGCAGATATATACGCGTTATCCGGCGACCTTACTGAGGTAAGAATTTTCAATTTATTCAGAATGATCTTTCAGGGCCTCCAAAATTTACCAGTTTAAATTCACAGTCATTATTGAAAGGTTATAAGTGAGCGACAATTTTATTGAGAGGTTAGTCACATTGTATTATTGGTAGGTTACGGAATTTATCTGTTGGGCAGTTACACTGAATGTGAATTATATTATTATATTTTTTACTGTTGGGAGATTATTATAGAATTTATCTGTGGGGAGGTTACAAGGGTTTGTACAACAGTCCAGCGATTCCACATGCAATTACTTCAATAAATTTTATGGATTTCGGATACGTGTCACACTCTACTTTACATGCTGTTTTGAGGCCTAAGGAAAGTCTCATCCAGAGGTTGCAAAAGAGGTGGTGAGTGTAGAGGAACAATCAATATGGATGTATTATTCGTACTGGTCCTCTCGTGTGCGTGTAGTGTGCCACGACTGTTGTTTTCGTCCATTACTACCAATACCTGTTTCTCAGCCCGAAGGACCAGTAAGTTTACAGTGCAGAATCCTACTTCGTTCATGCATTCAATATGTTGACATTTTAACTTAATTTTTGTCATTACTGGCTCAGGATTATTAAAGAAGCGAGTCAGCATGGTCTCGATAAGTCTAATATCTCTACCCACACAAGTTACTTTCGCATTTCTAATAAATAAATATTTTACTTTTGTCATTTTAGCCCTTCGGGGCATATATACAGGATTTTTCTCCTACGGGTCGTCAGGAGAATTTCCTCTGATATTTCCACATATTAGCAATATCGGTTTTGAATAGCGTAGCTGAAGTGGAGGGTTCGATTCTGCATAGAAGCGTATTTGTTTTATTTGGTAGATGTAGTCTGCATGTTACAGTATCTGGAGTCTTAATCGTCATACAGCGATTACTGTGGGTCTTGTACAAAACATTTTCTCTTACATGCTACGAACACAGGAATGGAAGTACAGTCGTTTTCACTGGTCAGCTTTCAAGGAAGCCTTTTGCATGTCGTAGACGCAAATTGTTCCGCGTCGCTGCATCTACTAGATTCCGAACCTGTTTTCTGTGTACTCTCCCCCAATGGTCCCATAGATTAGTAGCAATTAGTATTCTTGCCACCTTCAGATCCATTATATTTCGTTAGGGCCTTATGTCACCATGGAACCACTAATTATGCCTTTCAACGTTGATTGTAATAAGCACATGCTGTTTAATAAGAATCTCCATGCGTTATTGTCACTATTATTGTTATTGATATTATTATTATTATCAGCGATGGAAATGTAGGAACACGATGTCCTTTATCGTTAGGGAAACAGTGTAACTCGAAAACGAACATTTCACAGTTAGCTGTATCGGGACGAATCACGCAGAACAAAGGCTGTAAGAGGTGGAACAGCTTGCTTCGACTAATGACTTGATTGTACTGTATGCGCTGTTCACCAGACAGATGCAAGTCTACCAGTAGCGTAACGCGCCCGTGACGGACTCCATGTACGTTCTTCTGTTGTTATTCTAAAACAGTGTAGCAGACGTGTGGCACACACTAAAGATGAATATATGGTATGCTTGATTGCTGCATCTGATAATCGGACTCGCGCCGCTGGTTGACGTCACCCAAATAAAAACATGTTTCGTCGTCTGGAGCTTCGCCTTGAGGAGACAGGGTCTCTCCTTCCAATATCTCGTGACAGAGGTCGTCTACGGACTCGCCGTACTCCAGCTACAGAGGAAGATATTCCGGAAGTCATAAACCAAGGACCCCAGCGAAGTACACTTAGCGTAGCAAGGCAGCTATGTGTCTCACAAAACGGGTCTTTGACATGATGCGCAATCATAGGCTGAACTCTTGTCACTATTCTTCAACGCAACACTGCATCCTGCAGACCGCCGTTGGCGGATGCAATTCTGTGAATGGTTCCAACAACAGGAAGGCAACGACTACTTCATATACACTGTAATATGGTCGGATGAAGCTACGTTCACGTTTGAGTGTGTCTTCAATATGCATATTGTCCACCATTGGTGTGACGTTAATCTGCACGTCATACGCGACCGTGGATATCAAGTTCGCTTTGGCATCAATGTCTGGGCCTGACTATTGGGAGAAAGTAGTTGGGGTCTCCACTTTTTGCCTGACCGGTTGACTGCATGAAGGTATCATGCATTTCTCTCAAAGTGTTTGCTTGACGCACTGGCAGATGTTATACTTAACGTTCGCCAGAGGTTATGGCTACATCATGAGGGTGAAGCTCCACACTTCGGGATTAATGTGCGGCAGTATTTAGATGGAGCATTTCCAGGGAAACGACTCGGACGGGGAGATCCAGCCGCATAGTCTCCACGTTCATCTGACCTGAATCCCCTAGATTTCTCTGTGTGGAGACGCTTGTATTCTAATCCAACGACACACGTGGAAGAAGTCATACCACGCGTTCATGCTGGTCTCGTAACTTAGATTCATCAATGTTGCGAGGAGTCCAAAGCTGTACGATCCAGCGATTCGCGCAGTGTTTGGAAGTGCAGGAGGGTCGCTTTGAACATCTGCTCTGAGGACGACGTACTCTTTTGTAAACGTCATGCGATCACGAATATGAAAATTATTACTGTCACTGGCTGCTGATGTGTTACATCTGAGCGGACGTACTGCATGTAGTATAAATTACTAGCAGATTTTGAGGCTATTTAACAGCATCCAGCATCCAGAAATCAATATTGTTTTTGTGGTTACTCTGTCCTATGATAGGGCATTTGTTTCATCTATTTCTAACGTGTCTGACCACGTTTTTGTTATGTTCACCGTTACAGAACACTGTACTACGTAAATCCCGGATACATGTAGCTGAAGGAACGCAGTATACTTCACTATTATTCGACAGAACTAAATTAGCAGATGGAAACAAATACTGCTCGACCCAGAATCGAAGCCTCGACCGCCTGCGTGCTAACCGAAAACGCTATCTACAGCACCAACTGCACAACCCTATTTCTATATGTTAACAAAGGTACTTACCGTGCATATTATGACAATGTTGCTAGATCGCCAATATTTTACATCCACCAATGGTGGAAATATGCGCAGGTTGAAATTTTGTGGGAGACATTTTTGTATTGTTAGTATGTGTGGAATCACGTTGCGAAGTCCGAGTGAGCGAGTTCTTCTTAACCTCGTATAACATTGATGATTACACTGTTTGTGTTTATACAGTGTCAGTATCTTTCCGTTACAACGACCTTCCGACTCCCATGCATGTCTGAGGAACATTTTACTGTAAAGACACAAAAAATGGCTCTGAGTACTATGGGACTCAACTGCTGTGGTCATAAGTCCCCTAGAACTTAGAACTACTTAAACCCAACTAACCTAAGGAGAGCACACACATCCATGCCCGAGGCAGGATTCGAACCTGCGACCGTAGTGGTCGTGCGGTTCCAGACTGTAGCACCTTTAACCGCTCGGCCACTCCGGCCGGCGTAAAGACACAGACACTGGATAATCACAGACATTGTAATCATCAATGACATAGAATTCGTCAGGTTCCTTATTACGTATCTTACACAACTGGTTGCTATTTGAAATGTAAAACACAGTGAACACCTCTGGAAGATGATTAACAAGTATCTATTCTTATTCATTAGTGAATATATGATTTCTGTCAAACATTTGGGGACGGTTGTATGTACCAACACTAGAAATCGTTGACCTGTAAAGTTTCTTCAACGTGCTATAGGATGTGATCAATTCTCGTAACTCTTAGTGTACAGATTTTCCTTCATTTTTGAAGCACTGTATGCTATTTCTACTTACCCTTCCTATGTCAGTATTTTTTGTCTCACAGAGTACCACTGGGGTCATATAGACCCAAAGTAATTCACATCTTATATATTGCCAGTATTTTAATGAATTAACATAGAAACAAACATTGCAGGGGTTCAGTGTAACAATGATGATTCTATATTAATAAATATTACGTTCAAGAAATAAAATGGACTGGGGTCATATTGACCCTAGTGGTACTCAGCTCTAAAATCCATGAGCAAATTTTAACATGTTGTATACTGAAGAAAACATCATTGGGTATTTGGTTTACCGGTTTTTCCATTCTGGTTTGAGTATATCAGCCAGCAGACAAATAATAATAGATAATGATAATAGTATGTGATCAATGTATAACTTTCTATGGTGTTTAATACAAACTTTGGGCGCTTGACAGTGGCTTTTTGCGGAAGGTCAGTCGTTTTAAGTTTGAGCGTGAGTGACTCTCCTGAACATATTTTTTTATCTGACTTCGTAGATTGAATAATTCCAAAGCATTGGCTCGTGCTGGACCATTCATAAAATTTGTAACACTGAACCTTTAGCCATGCCAAGACGCCATTTAATTGGAACAATAGCTTGCAACATAAATGAAACACGAGATTAAATAATATCACTGTACTTACAAAATATTATACTAAATTAAATTACATAGACACTTATACTAATTCTGTTGCTGTGTGTAACTATGAGTACGTCTAGTGAGATTGTGTCTCAATAAACTAGAATAATGACGGTGTGCCAAATAATTCTCTACAGCGATGGCAGATATGCGTCCGATCTGGACCGGTACAAGAACAAAAAAGGTGCTGTCATTTCGGCAAGACGACAGAATTGCGTAATTAATCTAATGTTTCAGTGGTTTCACGCCAAAATACAACCTGCTTATACTAACTAATGTCTTACGAAATTCTTTATTTATATTCCCAACTTATACCTACGTTTCGTCTAACAGCTGTTCAACATTACACTCATCATTCTATTTTCATTAATATTACGTTAAAAAAACAAAATAATTTAACCCTCGAGCGGTCGAACCTCTGTGTAAAGTGTGTTAATCACAAGGAATATTGTTTTGTACCATTCCATTGCTATTTTTCAACTGTGAGCCTGTACCTATACCTCCATTATTGCTTAAGCTAACATTGTAATAAGTAGTGTTGTCGTACGTTCAAATGAGCAGCAGTAATATGAAATGAACAGCCAGCTAGCTGAAGAAAATTTATGATCAGTGCAAGAACATGAGCCAAATTCCGAGCTAGTAGCATGATCCCACAATGAGACAGTTATCTAAGTGGTAATTACTAATCAGAAAAGCAATTGGCAGGGATCTGATGCAACTGTGCTATTTAATACCTCGAGTGGGTCAATTACTGTAGGGTAACATTTGCGTGCGGCAACAGAGTGATAGAGTTAAAGTTTTCTGCTATTACTGTTCAATTAAACAGTGATTTAACTCATATAGTGTTAGATGAAACAGAAAATTTGTTAATACATGTTTGCGGTGGTAGTGCAAAGACTATTCTTTACATCTTACAAACCGCACCACGCGCCCGCTAGTGTTATGAAAAACGGCGTGCCCTCTTGAGGGTTAAGTTGGGTTTATAACTACCCCAGTGGTACTTATTGCGTAAACCACGAACAAATATTAATGTATAGTAAATATAAAAATGAACCAAGTATCACTGGATGCAACTGACTCAGAGCGAGAAAGTCGTATACTTTGAAAACAATAATTTTGAAATCATAGGAGACGTATATTTCTAATATGTTTATGGGGTCATATTGACGCCAGTGGTACCTTACTAGGAGGGTTAAGACTGTACTTTCGACCGGCATTCGATGTCATTCGTTCCTAATTCTTGGCATTCAAAAGGCGAATTATGTTAGTTCTGAATAATAATACTGAAATTCACGAATGGGTAATGAAAGGCATAGCAGGGCCAGGTCTGATTTGAGACCCCAGTGACACAAACCTTTGCTTGTGGCGCTAAACACAGAAGAGTATCAGGCAGGCCCAACTGCAAGATTTGTATTCAGAACGTATCACAATTACCGGCAATATCTAACACGGGAGAAAGTTTACGACGGAAAAGGGGGATACGGGAATTGTGTTTGTGTCAAAAAATGTTGTCGAACCAGTCCTGAGAGGGATAATTGTAGCCATATAGTGGTAATGAGACTCATGCTGGCCCTAAACGATAACAATATGGGGTTGTAAGAGTTACGGAAGAATGATTGTTGTTACTTCTATCCTTACACTCACATCCACGCATTCACGAAATGAAGTAATAAATTAATAAAAATCGCAATAAAATAAGAAGAATGAAGCGAGAATTTAATTTTCATTTGAACAGAAACACGAAAAACATGCGCTAGCTCTCGCTTCAGTCCTGTTACTGACATGACTGGCAAGGCCGTGTAACGTAATCGTGGATAGACGTACCTCAGATTGTTTACAATCGATTCGAGCATCCTAAGACGATAAACTGCTGAAGCCAGCATTACCATCTAGCTCTCATTACTCTTTTCTCCCCTAAAGTAGATTCACAAACACGTGAAAATTCCTACAATACAATACATAGGTTTCTAGGCGCATCGCTATCATAAACAATTTATATAATACAGGCAATTTGTTACTACAATAATTTAACTTCACTCGGTTTCGACACCGAATATGGGTGTCTTCGTCACAGAAATCAAAGCAATTCCATGTAGTGACAAATGAAAACAGATTTAAGAGCAAAATGTACTCGTCACACAGAAAGACTTCTTAAAATCATGTTTAGAAACATATAAAAGTTATAGGTTACATGATACTCCCGATTAGCTGTTAAAAATAAACTACAGATGATACATAGTTAAGTTCTGCTTTTGGGGTTCACTGTGCAGGGCAGGCGCATGTCTCAAGTGAACTGCAGCATTTTATAGGTAGAAGAAGCCGCTGATTCTCTGAAGTCGCCACCCAGAAGCCCAGGACACTGGCGCATATGGGCTTCCGCGAGTAGCAGTGACCCCTAATAATGCTTCAAGGGATGGCTAGCAATGACTGCTCGCCAAATTCTGTATCAGCAAATGAGAATATAGAGTATGAAACCAATAATAAAAATTGTAAGAGATAAATCGTAGTCTGAGATCAAGACAAGACTGACTGATACGTCAAGACGAAAATGTAATGTAACTAAACAGTAAAACGCAATAGCAAACGTATGCAGCATGGAGGGGTGGCAGCCCTGTGCTTGGCTGACATTTATTAAGGAACGCTTGCCTAGGAGGCCGTGACGGCTAGACAGCAGCTGCCGACTGTAGCTCCGGCACCTCCCACCATCGACAAGAAGCTGGAATTTCCGTGCCAGTCTAACAGGACGATAGCGCCTTCAGTTACTACACGGTCCCAGCAACAGAGCTAGAGGACGTCAACCAGATATGCCCGGCACCTCCGGATATTCGCCTATTCTGATCTCACAAGAATTTTCTCCTTCATTACAGAATTTCTGTCAGCGCTGACACACAAGGACATCGTTCAAATCCTAAAAGACGCCTTACAGAACTTGAGTGGTGCACCGGACATGTTTTCCATACTGTAGATTCAATTTAAAGCGCCACGAAGATAGCACCCAGCCCGTAGATCTTCACGAAAATCAGATCTCACAATGTGTGTGTTTAAAGCTAACGGCGCATGGTTCAAATGGTTCAAATGGCTCTGAGCACTATGGGACTCAACTGCTGTGGTCATTAGTCCCCTAGAACTTAGAACTACTTAAACCTAACTAACCTAAGGACATCACACACATCCATGCCCGAGGCAGGATTCGAACCTGCGACCGTAGCAGTCGCACGGTTCCGGACTGCGCGCCTAGAACCGTGAGACCACCGCGACCAGAAACGGCGCATGCACCAGATAAATAAGAGAACTTCCTTCTCTATCATAATGCCGACATCCTGTTTTCTACATAGACGCATCTGCAACCAACATACTCATTTAAACTTGAAAATATGATTCGATACCTGATCGACCGAGAGAATGGCCGCGGGGATGGCACTGCTATTTTTCTGAAGAGGTCGGCCACGCACGTTCCAGTTTCCCTGCTGCCATTCACATCTCTAGAGGCTACGGCAGTAAATGTAGCAAAAGCAAATGGGTACATTACGGTACGATGCTTTCAGCATACATAAGCTTTCAGGCAGTTTGATGAAGTGAACCTCATCACCATCTTAGACCACTCTGATAAAATACTCGAGCATCGCTACCCAAGTGCTAAGAAACATGGCGGGAATTCCCAACGAACAAATCCTCTAGGGGTACGACTACATGCATTGGAAAACGTCTAAAAGCCACAACCAACTCACACCACAGGCCTGACGTCTTAGATATAACCATGTCGAAGAACTTACACTTTGACCTCCAAGGTACTACCTCCATCAACTTAATTTTCGATCAACATACTGTCACTGGCGCCATCAGAGAAGCAATGGACTCTATACGCCACCCAACTACCACGACCACCGGCTGGGATTAATTCAGCAGGTGGATCTTTCTACCACTGCCGAGATCGACGATACCATTGTAACCTCAACAGCGAAAATAAAACGGGCATTCTGACAAGAGTCGTCAAGACCGTGTAACAAGGGAGATATCATGAAACATTCTCGTCACTCTTGCGAGATCTGAAAATACTTAACAATAGGAACTGTAGAGGATGGCAAGAATTCAGGAACGCAGCAGACCGCAGGGAAATAGAACGGCTGGCTAGAGAACTTCAAGTCCGTCCCATAGAACAGTGCGTTGAAGTGTGGGAGGATGAGATAGCAACTTTGGTCCTATAATCAAGGAACGAATGGAGCCGCCTCAGATATTTGAGAAACCCGAAGCCACTTAAGCTAGCCGTCTAGGGTCATGTTGGTCAACTTTACGGCCCACTGGGAACGACGGAGCTGTACCCCAGCACAAACTAAGAACAGAATTCTTTGGACCTGGACCAAATTGACCTAGAGGTATTGTGGTCTCAACAATGGGCACAGGAAATACGTGAAGTAGCAAGACCAATGGTACTTGACCTTACATCGCCTGCAGAAATAAGTGAGATTATTAGCTGCCTCGGAAACCCCTCAGCTCCAGTCCCAGACGGCATCCTTAAAAAACGACTCAAGCATCTTCTGAGAAAGCTACTAGTAATCTTAACGCAGATATTTAATAACTGCATCTGAGTAGGCTACTTACCGACTGCGTTGAAGATTGTCCAGGTTGTGCCACTACCGAAACCTTTTCAAGGACTTGAGTATGCCAACAAACTACAGGCCAATTTTCCTGCTATCTACCCTATCCAACATCATCGTGGGCATCGTCTTGATACGAATTCGGCCACCGATCTTGAAGCAGGAAATCATACGAGACCAGTTGGCTTTCCAACTCAAGCTATCAGCGGAACTGCAACTACTGCGCGTATTAGAGTATATCACACACAACTTAAATGTCTCGAAGTATATTGCTGCAGTTTTCTTAGATGTTAACAAAACTTATGACCGGCTGTGCAGAGATAAGCCCCACATTATACTGCAAGACTTAAGGACACTCCCGGACTATTGCATCAAGATCATCGCTAGCTTGTTACAGGACAAACGACTAGTAGTGAAGACACAGGAAAAATGCCCCGGCATTAAATCACTCAACGACGATATTCCTGAAAGGTACATATTGGTCGCCCACATTGTTTGTCATATACGTGAAAGATCTTCCAGTACTTCCACGTGTCGTCCTGGCTCAATTCCGGATAACACCGCTCCCTTAGCTAACAGCCGGAAGGTGAAAGTCGTGATCGTGCGTCTAGATTAGAATGCCAAATTGCGCTGATTGAGCAGTGGGCAAAGAACAACTTGACTGCCATTAACCCTGACGAAAAACATGCGGTTATATTTACTCTCCGACGCCCTGTTCTGCGTGACCGACTGATCTTTCACGACGCGGCAATTACTTGGAGCGACTACGTTAAGTTTCTTGGAGTCATTCTGGGTATAAACTCTTGTTCAAGCGGCCCATACGGGACACAAGTGTGAAATTCCTTCACCCTATCGCACAGCTGCATCCTCTATTGGCAAGCTTCCACATGCACGTACGAACGAAAGTAAAATTATGCAGATCAACGGTCCTTCCGGCTATCCTATACGCTACTTCTAAATGGGGAACTACTAGCATCTCTATCATGAAACTGATACAGCTTCTGAAAACAGGTGCTTACTTCTGGTCGTTGGAATCCCCATGTGAGAGCGTACCCGGAACACACATCAGAAGCTTAATCAACTCATGATTCGGGAATGCATTAGCCAAGTTACGTATAAACTTTCGTACAAAATTGAAGCCTTGCGTCCCGCGTCACGACATGTTGAGTACAGAGGGTGGGTCGTATTGCAACGCTAGAACTCTCAAACTAAAAATTAGAGAAACCAACAGCTTCTACGGCTTAGAGGACCATGAGCCCACAGTCCTTAATAAGAGTCAAATGAAGAGCCTTCCTTATATTTCCACTAGTCGCACAGAGTCCAGCCATTAAGTTAGCAGTACCCACTTCAAACGGAGACTGCGTGACACATCTCAGTAGGGATTAGTGGACTGCAGATGAGAGAAATAGGTACCGTAGTATGCCGTCTTGGTAAATGGTAGCCGTGTTAGAAATCATTTCTGCCCGCAAAGTTCAAGCCACATTAATATTTCTGCTTCAGATGCAAAGTTCGTGTGCATGGTGTTATCAGAAACGTATTTGGCTCCTGACGTTCTGCGAAAATCATTAGTAATGTTAAGTTATAAGCTTTGATGTAAGGAAACACATGATTTATTAGAGTGTTACTTCCGCCGCGACCCACCCGTACTACGAATATTAATGCATTTGTCATGTGTAAACGTATTTGATAGTTTCCTCTCCTTGTGTGGCGATCATAGCGTACATGGGCCATACCAAATACACTCCAAGACAAAAAACGAAAAAGACAAAAGCAAATCGTCGCACCACGAAGGAATTATCGGTAAATGTGATGTACATGTGCAGACAAACAAATTAATACAATTTCAGAAAAGTTGGATGATTTATTCAATAGAAAGAGCTTCAGAAACCGCGCAAGTGAAGATCTCTCTGGTCCACCTCTCTTCCTTATGCAAATAGTTACTGCACTGATTAATAGGGCTGTAGCATGTCCTCTTGAGGGATATCGTGCTAAATTATGTCCAATGGGCGGGTTAGATCGTCAGAATCACTATGTTGTGGGACTACGCTGTCCATAACGCTCCAAACTTTCTCAATTGAGGAGAGACCTGCCGGCCTCGCTGACTAAGAGTTTGGGAAACCCGAAGACAAGCAATAGAAACTCTCGCCACGTGTGGGCGGGCACTATCGTGCTCAAATGAATGTCCAGAGTGGCTCGTCATGAAGGGCAACAAAACGGAGAGTAGAATACCGTAGACGTACCAGTGTGCTGTGAGACTGCCGCGCCGGCCGGAGTGGCCGTGCGGTTCTAGGCGCTACAGTTTGGAGAGGAGCGACCACTCCGGTCGCAGGTTCGAATCCTGCCTCCGGCATGGATGTGTGTGTTGTCCTTAGGTTAGTTAGGATTAATTAGTTCTAAGTTAGTTAGGTTTAATTAGTTCTAAGTTCTAGGCGACTGATGACCTCAGAAGTTAAGTCGCATAGTGCTGAGAGCCATTTGAACCATTTTTGAGACTGCCGTGGATGACAGCCAAATGATTCCTGCTGTGAAATGAAATGGCATCCCAGATCGTCACTCCTGATTGTCAGGCCATATGGTGGACCTCAATTATATTGGTATTCCAACGCTCTTCGGAGCAGCTCAGGGCTCGTCTTCGGCCTGGAATCTTATTGACTGGGGTAGAAATGCCTTCAGTGATGTGTCCCGTTTCGAACTGAGCGTCGATGGCAAGCGAATGATAGGGCCCCTTTGGTTGTCAACCGCGGCACCCTTACAGCACAGCGTTACATTGACGACATTGTAAGCCCCGTTTTGTTGGCCTTCACGGCGAGCCATCCTAGGCTTCCATTCCAGCAAGATAGTGCCCGGCCGCACACGGCGAGGGTTTCTACAGCTTGTCGTCGTGTTTGAAAAAACTGTACCTTAGCTGGTAAGGTCGCGTTATCTCTCACCAGTTAAAGAACGTTTGGAGCATTATGAGCAGGGCCCTCCAAATATCTCGGCATTTTGGCGACATAACGAGTCACTTGGTTAAAATTTGACACGATATCCCTCAGGAGGACATCTAACAATTCTGTCAATCAAAGCCAAGTCGAATAGCTGACTGCATAAGGGACGGAGGTGGATCAACGCATTACTGACTTGCTCAATTTGTTAAACTCGTTCTCTTGAATAAATCATCATTTTTTCTGAAACTATAATGATTTGTTTGTCTGCACATGTTCATCATATTAGAGTAATTCCTTCGTAGTGCAACTTTTTTGAGTGCGCAGTACGCAGTGATCGTCACGCAATGAGAGGAAACTGTCATATAGGTATTTTCATGAGGAGTACGTTATCATTTATGTTATGTCTGCATCGCTAGAAACGTAATGACACCAATAAATCATGTGTTTACTTACGTAAAAGCTTGTAACTTAACATTACTTATGTTTTTAGAAGTGCGCTAACCCAGTCTAATTTTTGAATAAACAACCCAACAATTTTTTTCTGTTAGCTCGCAAAGTGTCTTAGTGTGTGCAAGCACATGTATTCTAGACGCAGATATTTTTTCTCACCAGTGTCACAAACATTTATAGTGTTGAACGTCGATTTTCCCCCCTAATTATGCTGATGTTTTTGTCTACTTCTGTTTATCAGTCAGACTGTTGGGAAATAATCCTACAAGGAAATTTTTGTTTTGTTTAAATAGACTGATGAATAGAGGTCAGTGAATTTGGTGGAATTCATGTGTTAGCAGTTTCTCCCACTAATGTTAAAAGATAGTCTGATTTATGTGTGTCTGTTTGATAGGTCTCTATATGAACCTTTTCGTTATGTTTCACTCAAGTTAACTTTATTTTCCAAATCAGTAGCAGCTCCCACATTCTGTGCATTTTGTAAATGATGTCTGGATAAAATGTAAGCAGATAAGTGTGTCTTTATAAGTCACTGTTTCACAAATTTTCTGCAACTATCTTTGTTCTGTTACTGATTTACAAGTAGATCCATCAACTGTCAGTTCCCACTACCTTCCACACCCCTGTTTACCATGTTTTAATGTTGTATGCAAATGTTTCTTTTCCATTCCACCGCTCTTTGAATGAGAGAGTGAGCTTTTGCAAAGTGTTGGTGAGTGTGGGTTTTACCCACTCTTCAAAATGTTCAAATGTGTGTGAATTCCTGGGACCAAACTCCTGAGGTCATCAGTCCCTAGACTTACACACTACTTAAACTAACTTATGCTAAGCCCGAGGGAGGACTCGAACCTCCGGCAGGAGGGCCTTGGCCGCTCTGGTCGAAGTCTTATTGTGTTTAAGTTGGCATCTGCACCACTACACATACTCCGCAAGCCACCTTACGGTGCATGGTAGAGGGTTAACTGTACCCCTACTGCTCATATCCTTTTCTGTTCTGCATCAAAATAGAGCGAGAGCAGCACAACAGTCTATCTGCTTCCGTGTGAGCCCCAATTTATCTCATCTTTTCTTTTCCGTCCTTATGTTGGCAACAGTAGAACTAAATGTCTACCCTGCAAACTGCAGAATAGGTCGCCAGTGAAAAAGTCACTGACTGAATGGAAAATGATTTTATTATGACAGTATTACACGTTTCAGCGTTTGCTGTCATCAAATATCCTGGAACTGCAAGCAATCAGCAGATGTAGTATTTACATGTACCAGTGGACATAATAGTTACATTTTGGAAAGGTAACAGACTTGAGCAGATTTCCAGTTCGAGGATATCTGATGATGAAAAACGCTGAAATGCGTAATACTGGATTAATAAGTTCATTTTGCATTTAGTCAATGACTTTTCCCTTAGCGATCTGTTCAGCAAGTTGCAGATTACTCATGTTTTTCAATATGGTCGCATACCTCCATCGTGACTTCATGTCACGACTACTTACTGTAACACAACTGTTCTGTAGTCTGCTTGAAACGCCGGTCCTCAGTAATTTCCTCAGTAGTGTTCCTCGCAAAGAACGTTGCCTTCGGTCCAGGGACTCTGATGTGAATTTCTCAAGCGTCTCTGTAATTGTAACGTGTTGTTCGAATCTGCCTGTAACAAATCCACCAGCCGCCTCTGACATGCTTGATATTTTCATTTATTCTTACGTGGTGCGGATCCCAAACACTCGAGCAGGAATCAAGAATGAGTCGTACTAGTGTCCTACATGCCCTCTTCTTTACAGATGAGCAACACTTTTCAAAAATTCTTCCAATAAACCGAAGCAACTATTCGCCTACTACAATCCTGACATGCTTATTCGATTTCATATCGCCTTCCAGTGCAACACCTAGGTATTTAACCGATGTGACTCTGTCACGCACCGCACTAGTAATGCTGTATTCCAGCATTACGAGTTTGTTTCTCCTATCCATTCGCTTTAACTTATATTTTTCTACTTTTAGAGGTACCTAACATTCAGCACACCAACTACAAATTTTGTATCCTCCTACAGCCACTCAACCTTTTCGTACTCCACAGCATCATCAGCAAACAGCCTCACATTGCCACTCACCCTTTCCGTCATACCATTTACGTGTACAGAACATAATAGCGGTCCTATAAGACTTTCCTGGGTCACTCCTAACAATACCCTTCTCTCGACTGAACACATGCCGTCGAGGAAAAGCATACTGTTTTTATTACATATCTGGGAACCTATTCCATATGTTCGTACCTTTGTATACAACCTTCGGTGTGGTACCGAGTCGGATGCTTTTCGGATATCTGGGAATATGGAATTTGCCTGCTGCCCTTAATTCATAATTCGGAGGATACGAAATGAGTAAAGTCGAAGCTAACTTTCGCAAGATCCATGTTTCCTAAAACCGTGTTTATTCGAGGACAGAAGCTTTCCCGTTCCAAGGTTATTTACTCTATTCGAACTCAGAATATGTTCTAGAATTCTTCAGCAAACCGATGTTAAGGACACTGGTCTGTATTTTGCCGGTCCGTTCTTTTACCCTCCTTTTGTATAGTAGTCACCTGCACTTTGTTCCAGTCACTGAGGACTTTGCGCTGTTCAAGATACTCTCGATAAATGCAAGCTATGTAAGTGGCCAGTACGGCCATTGTCGTAAGTACTCTTTGTGATACCGAATTTGGATACCATACGGACCTTGCAACTTGCTTGTTTCATTTCTTTCATTTGTTTCTCTAAGACGGGGATACCTGTTGCTATATCCGCTATTATGGAGTGTGTGCAATGTGGACGATTTCTTAAAGGCGAAATTTAAAATTTGGCTTTCGTTTCGCTACCTCTTATTGCCACACGAGACTGATCAACGAGTGCAATTTTACGCCGGACAAGAATTTTCTCGATTTCTCGGGAAGATATTTTCCTAAGCTATGACCGTGTAGTTGTACGCTGCGCGCATCGAACATTTTAAACACGCACGAATCTCTGTTAACGTTAGTCTGCTGTCACTTGCGCGCTCTCATTTGAACTGAGAGTGTAAAGGCCTTTGCTTGCCCAGCATTTTTCGAATTTCGTTGTCAAATCACGGTGGGTCTTTTCTGTCCTTAATCCACTTACTCGGCATCTACTTCTCCAGAAAACGATTTAGAATCCATTTGAAATTTGCACTGAGCGGGAAGGGTTTCTCTAGCCACTTCCGCTACGTGAGTAGAGCCCGATTTTGTTAGCATGCTGGGTACTCATTCCAGGGAAGTCGGTGAGATAGACTGCTCCCGAAAACTCGCCTACCGTAGCTTTGCTACAATAACTGAGATTGGGTATGTTTCAGTCTGAATGAGGTATCAATCAATTTCCTTTACAGCTTTGGGAATGTTGTTATTATTAGGTTTTTATACGTCAGTGCTTTGTTTAGGCATCGTAGGAATGTGGAAGAGTGGTGGACGAATGGTCGCTGGTTTCAGCTAGTACTCTTGTTTTCTCAGTGTGAATTTGTGTATGTTTGAGTTTCTTCCATTATAATTTTTCCTTTTTCGACATTTTCATTTCATTCTGCAAATTATGTTTCGTACGTGAGCCTTCGTCGGTTAGATTTCATGCGTTCGTATATGGTTTCAAGAGCCTTGACTTCACCGACTCTGCTTTCTTTGTAATTGCCTTGCGGTATGTGGATATATCTTTCTGCGGAATAGCCAGTTTTACAGAAATTTCATGCTTCCTCATGATCTTGCTTTGTGTAACTTTGACGAAGTGCTTATAAAGCGAATGGGCTTCCAGCTCCTCGTTCTTTCAGTTTCTTTCTTTACAGATAAATCTTACATTAAATTCCATTCGCATATATGTTATTTCCTTTATTTCTCACCGTTTGTAACTTTCCCTCGTGTTGGCGCTGTGTGTTATTGTACCACCGGATGTGGCTCGTCCATGTCTGAGGTTTTGGCTATTTCAACATTTCAGTGTTCATTTACGTTTGCAGTTTTCTTTCTTTTATTTTATTACATTCGAAATTGTGGAGTTTCAGCAGTTTGCTCTGCATGTTAACCTGTTCGGTCAGTTGTTTCTTTAGTGGACATTTAGATAAATCCATGCTTCTGTTCCTTACTGTTACGTACGCCGGTGGGAATATCATTATGATGTTTATGATGTAGGTTTCAGATATTCTTGTTTCTTTTCTTGTCACTGTATGTTACTAGTGTGAACGAGGAAGTGCATGTTTGATACCTGTGAATCAAACTATCCTTATTTTACTGGTTATCAGTTATTCATGAGCCCAGGAGGCAAAGTACTTGTTAATTCTTTCATCCACTTGCTTAGTAAATCGGGCGCCTGAAACCCGTTATGTTCTAATGTCAATGTTTCGTGCTTCACATCTGGAATGAATAAATGTTCACTGCAATTTTAATTGAGTTCCACTCTCATAGCTTGTAAATTATCCCTCCCATGCCGATCTCTGTTTCCTATGGTGCCTCACACGCCGTTCTCCATGGCATAAAGGAATAGAGATCCATTCATTTTCCTTAGTTAATTTTTTATACTGATCCTACAGGGAGACTGATTATCTGAAAAAGTAATGTGCTCAAGCTGTTAGTCACCTGCTTTCAGCCTTCCATACGCCCAAAAGAAACAGTCATTTCGAATGTGCACTGTCTTTTGCTTACAGTGCCTTATTCTCTGCTCGTTGGTTTTTTATCGTTATTTGTTAAAGTATGGGAGTCAAGTGTCAGGAGATACTTTCTATTGATGCTAAAGATAAATTGAGTAATTGTACCAATGAGTCAATTTGACCATCCACGTTTGATTAATTCAAGTTTTGAGCCAGCTTTTATCCAATTTAAATTCCTCCAACACTTTTACGCGGCGACTCGGCCGACAATAAATAAAACGTAACCAAAACTATACACCAACATCTGTCTTTTATGTTTAAAGATTCATATTTTATGAATGTGTTTCTGTCACCATCTGTGCTCTAACGAACACCATAGATCTATGATGATACCAGCAGAAAACTATACTACGATTCTTGTGTTTTCGCCTAACGAGATCTCAAACTCCTACACAGACATCGATGTTGACATAGCACAATCGATGGCATAGCTGTGGCCCGCGCTGAGACGAGCTCATAACACAGCAGGTGGTGTGGTGTGCCAGTACACAGTATATGAACCAGCGCCGGCCACGCTAGACCTCCTCAGATCATCAAGTAGCTAGCGACACTGCTGAAACTGATCGAGAAAATCTCCGTTGCCTGTGTATTTGATCCCGTAACGGATTACCACTTTGGAGGTTTTCGCCGTTGCATGCAAGGACACATCTTCGGATCCCTGGACGTTCTAGTCAAACTATTTCACTTGCTGTACTGAGAATAAGTCATAGTATTTGTCAACTTATGTGCCGCTTACTTCAATAAAATACAACTACTGCGAGGAATTTCACGTAAAGCATTGTGGATATCTGTTAGATTTTTGCCGTATAGCGTCTCAGCCGGAATTGGTGGCATTCCACCTATTTCTCATTATAACCTCACATTACTTAAAATCAGTGTACACTATAAATGAAATTAAGGACTCGCTTCTTCTTCAAATCAAATAACTACAAACGTAATTTTCATTCATCTTGCGTTATCCAACTGTCAGTGTTGCCACAGAATACATTAGTCACGAAATTAAGAATGACAATCTAATCTGAGAAATAAACGTTTGTTAGTAACTACAAAACCTTTATTGCAATACAGAATAGTGGGTAACGTGTTTTTCACGTTAATGGTCAATTTGAAATTAAAATTAA
Source organism: Schistocerca americana (assembly GCF_021461395.2). Taxonomy (NCBI): domain Eukaryota; kingdom Metazoa; phylum Arthropoda; class Insecta; order Orthoptera; family Acrididae; genus Schistocerca; species Schistocerca americana. The sequence goes on along the minus strand of NC_060125.1, from coordinate 210,300,494 downwards.
GATAAAAATATGCCAAGGGAAAGTTGTATAAAATCAAAATGAGCAAGGAAGTCATCAGTCGAAGCCCCATGACCATCAAGAAATTGGCACGATAGCTCGTTTTAAATGCTTTTAATTAATGCACGAGTTTGTGGCAGGTCTAAGAAAACGTCAGGAATGTCTCGCCATCTACATAATTATCTTTAGTGGGAACAAGTAATTCATCACCATCGATTCCCACTATCTTCCCAGAATATATCCGAGCCTTACAACCCACCATTAGGAAATCATCCTTGGGTTGCTGCGCCAAATTATCTCCACAAATTACGTTTACAATGTCCTCCTTCGTCCTGAAAGCTTTCTTGGCTGTTCATACCTAAGGGGAATCCAAGACCATCCTCGTAATCTGTTTTCTCATTTTCAGATTTTGTTTCAGAATCATTTCCCTGCGATTATGTACTCTCCTTCTTATTTTGACGTGTAATAGGAACGTTCTCCTTGGCTAAAATGGTACTAACTGTCATTTTCTTGGAATAGGTACATGACGAGGAGCTATGATGGAAGGTCAGTGGCGAAGAAGCATATCATTTACAGAGTCTGAAAAGAATGGTTCTATCTTTCGGACTTTACTTTTAACTGCTCATGACAAACCTGCAAGTAAAATAAGAGAAAAGAATTAAAAATCAATTATTAGATACCTACGACAAAAAAAAAAAAAAAAACTATTGAGAGATAAGCTGGTATACGACAAATGCTTCGGATCATCATGCCACTGTGTTAAAATGCCGACTTGCTTCGAAAGGACTTTTTAGACAAGATGACTGCCTCAGTGTTGCACGGAAGTTTTATGAACAGTTAAGAGTTGAATACAATTAACATTAACACTTCTACCTCTCACAACCGTCCAAATAGGGCGGCTGGAAGTCATGAAATGTGCAGTCCGTAGTCTCTTGTATTCTGTTCAAACTGAAGCTGCAATGGTAATAGACTGTGAAGATAGTATAAATCGATGATTACAGCATTGGAAGAAAAACGTAGTGTGCCGAATTACCGCTTATGCTAACTAGCATTCATCACCGTTATTTATTTCGTGATTGTTGCAGCAGTACACAGCTTATAAAAATATTTCATCTGTGGCCAGAGAACCTAACAGCAGACAAAACGAAAAACGAAACATGCAGTTAAAACTAATAACAGAGAACAAGGTAACAGCCCATGACGGAATTCGGGTCGGATTTTACATTGAATACGGCACATAATGAGCTCAGACTTGCCGAGTTTCTATTATACACCGATTACTCCAGTTCGACTGTTCAAGAACACAAGCCACTCCTCTTTATAAAAACGGTAAAGGATCATATGTACAGATTTATCGGCAAACTAGCGTGAGCACCTGGCGTTGCCTGGGTGTTTGTTTATTCCTGTCTCCCGTTAGTAGATTTCCTTCTCCTCCCCTCAACCTCTGTCCACATCTTTCCCTCCCCACTGTCTGTCTATCTCCTTCTGCCCTTTGTTCATCTCCCCTTCCCACCCTTCTGTGTCAGTCTGCTCTTTTCTTCCTCTGTCCATCTACTCCTTCTTCCTCTGTCCATCTCCTCCTCCCCATCTAATTCCATATCTTCCCCCCCCCCCTCTTTTTGTCAATTTCCTCCTCCCTCTCTCTCTCTCTGTCTCCATCTCCTCCCTCTCTCTGGCCACCTCCCCCTTTTCCCTCTCCTTGCTCATCTCCTCCCCTTGGCCTACTGTGTCCTTCTCCTCCTCTAACGGCTCTCTGTCCATTCCCTCCTTTTCCCTTCCTCTCTTCATTTCTTTCTCGTCCTGTGTCTGCTCATCTTCTCCTCTCTCACCTCTCTTTCTGTCTCTTCCTCCCCTGCATCTAACCATCTCCTCCTCTCTGCCTTCTCCACTCATCTCCACCTCTTTCACTGTTTATTTCTCCCTCTCCTTTCTCTATTTACTACTCCCTTATCACTGTATTTCTCCTCGTCCTCCCTTCCCTCTTCACGTTATCACACTCATCTCAATTGCATGCAGTGTTTCTTATCTCTACAGTATTTCTTTCCAGTTTGAAACCAAAATGTGTACCAAAGTTGACTGTAATCGTTCTGGGGCTTTCATATGAGCTTAAAATCTTTTTCTATCCGTGTCTTTGCTCGCTTACGCACATTTCAAATATATTTCACACATATGTAACATATTTCACATGTATTTGTACACATATTACACTCCTGTGTGACGCGAATTTCGCTCTACAGTTTCGTTTTGACGCATCTCAAAGTTTATGAGGTCCTATCTACTGAGCTATTAGCTGTATAATGATACAATTTAGCAGGTGCGTCCAGTGGTATACGAACCTACTGTCTGAATAATATGCTGTGAGTAGAGTCGATAGTAAAGACATAATACATCAAAATGTCAGGCGTGACGCTGCATATTCTCATGGATCTTGATGTGTGGTACAATGATATATTTTTTCGGGCCCATGCAGTGGCGTACTTGGGTACTGTCTGCGATAAGTACGTATTGCTAACAGAATTAGCAGTGAAGTAACAAATTAAAACGTCATGCTTCATGTGGCTGTTTCACTGCGTGAACATAGAAAATATTTTGTGGGGTCTTCAGAAAGAAGAAGTTTTGTAAAGATTTGAAATAATGTCTAATGTTTGTTGCAAGTCCCTAAGTATTCTCACTCTCGTATACTGGATAACTAAATTATTGGTACTATCACTGTATGGGCTACACTGCTTTTTCATTCCCATGCCCACCCCTTTGTTAGGTGAGCTGTTCTTATCCCTACAGTGACTAATTCCAGACAGTAAATGAAACGTGGACCAAGTTTGGTAGATATCGGTCCAGTGATTTAGAATAAGAAGTGAAACATACATAAATAGTACATATATAACACACACACACACACACACACACACAAACGCCCGCGCGCCTGTCAGCTGCAGGATATTCTAAGTTCAAAATTATAAATTTCCTCGGGGAAAACAAGTCTCCTTGAAAGAACCAGCACAGATTCTAAAGAAACCACTCGTGTAAGATGTAGCTCGAGTTAATCGTAACATAAAGTCACGCAGAAGGAAAGCGTCCATGGTAAACCATATATATAGTCTGTGGGAAAAATGAGGTGGTCGCAACGTAATAAGTCATAAATGAATACAAAATGACGTAACTGATCCAGAATGACACTTTTCGACCTATGCTATCATCAGATAACCTGTCAGAAATAGAACATTACATGAAAGTTACAAAACACTAAGCACAATTCCTTATAAGTGTAAACATAAAGAACATATCCTGGTGCTGATGGTGACCAGTAGTCCCTAGAGTGACATGATATTAACGCAACCAACATGAACAGATTGAAAAGAATCATGATCTGTGTACAAGGTAAATAAATTTTAACACTGGATTACGTATCGTGAATGGCTATAGGATATTACCGCGCCATCAAGCCCGGCAAAGACTTACTTATAAATAATAATACAGGAGTACTAACAGTAAATAAGAACAAAACATTTTTTTACAGTGTCGCTGCAATATAAGTGACCTACAGTACAAGTTCACAGGGTGAGAGAATCCATCGCCACACTACATTAAGTGCATTACATAACGCATTTGGTCAAGAAAACTAACCATACAACGTCAGACAGTTCAATATATCATAGAAAAATGAACCGTCAATAGCAAAGTTTTGGCATGTACTAGCGATTGCACACACGCTGCACAGCAACGCAGTCTGAGTAGGCAAGTTATATCATTAAACCGTAAGCGAAAACAATACACAGCAACCATATGACACCGATCAAAGAATAAACGACAAGTACTACCGACCATTACAGGATGGTATGCTCAAGAAGTGAAATTAAATGTCCTCACCCCCTGCCCCCCCCCCCCCCCGCCCCGTCACCACATTAATTTTTCACTGTCCAGCCTATGTTTTATTACTGACATTGCAAACAAGAAACATCTTTTGCTCTGAATACTATTGTTTCTTTGTATTATAAATCTGAATTATTTTACTGAATACGCAGTTCTGCAACCGTGTGGGTTTCAGAATCAGCGACGTGCGCCGTCGGGTGGTAGGTTTACGTATTCCGCTTAAGAGAGCGGCTAAACGGGCAGCAGGGCCTGTGTGGAGGAGACTGGGTTGTTTGTAAACAAAGCTGTAAACCAATCTCGAACACTTGTGCCCAGTGACGTGGCACATCGCAATCCATAAAGATTCCGTCGTTGTTTGAGAACATGAAGTCCATAGCCCACATCATTATGGAGCCGCTACCAGCTTGCGCGGTGCCTTGTCGACAACTTCGGTCCATGGTTTCGCGGGGTCTGTGCCACAGTGGAACACTTCCATCAGCTCTTAACAACTCAGTCGAGACTCTTCCGAACAGGCCATGATTTTCCAGTCATCTAGGGACCAACCGATATGATCACGAGTCCAGCAGAAGCGTTGCGGACGACGTTATACTGTCAGCGAAGGCTTTCGCGTCGGTCCTCTGCTGCCATAGCCCATTAACGCAACATTTCGCCACACTGTCCTAATAGGTACGTTCGTTGTACGTCCCCTGTTGATTTCTGAGGTTATTTGACGCAGCGTTGCTTGTCTGTTGTCACTGGCATCTCTACACAAATGCCACTGCTCTCGGTAGTTGAGTGAAGGCCGCCGGCCACTGGGTTGTCCGTGGTGAGGAGTAATACCTGGAATTTAGTATTCTCGGTAAACTCTTGACACTATGGATCACGGAATATTGAATTCCCCATCGATTTCCAAAATGGAATCTCCCATGTGCCTAGCTCCGACTATCATTCAGTTACTTCACGTAATCACATCGCAAGCCATTTCACATGAGTCACTTGAGTACAAGTGACAGTTACGCTAACGCGCTGCCCTAGTATACCTTGTGTACGCAATGTTACAACAATCTGTATATCTGCATATCAATATCCCATAACCATTGCAACCTTATTGTAAAGCTGATGTGGTTTGAATTCAACGAAATAATGTTGGCGGCAACTGAGAGATACACTTGTAAGTTGGCTGTTTAGGTTTTTATGTTGGTAACGCCACGCAGCGCTCTGTATGAAAATCACTGACTGTGCTGTGTGCAGTCTGTGGCTGGTTTGCATTGTTGGAATATTCGCCATTGTAGTGGTGGGCAGTTGGATGTGAACAGCGCGTAGCGTTGCGCAGTTGGCGGTGAGCCGCGAGTGGTGGATGTGGGGAGAGAGATGGCGGAGTTTTGAGAGCGGATGATCTGGACGTGTGTCCATCAGAAACAATAAATTTGTAAGACTGGATGTCATGAACTGATATATATATATATCCGCTCTCAAAACTCCACCATCTCTCTCCCCACATCCACCATTGCTGGCGGCTCACCTCCAACTGCGCAACGCTACGCGCTGTTCACATCCAACTGCCCAACACTACAATGGCGAATATTCCAACAATGTAAACCAGCCACAGACTGCACACAGCACAGTCAGTTATTTTCATACAGAGCACTACGTGACGTTACCAACATAAAAACCTAAACAACCTACGTACACACTGAAAAGCCCTAAGAAACTGGTACTCTGGTACCATATCGTGTGAGGCCCCACGATCACGCAGAAGTGCCGCAAAACGACGTGGCATGGCCTCGACTAATGTCTGATGTAGTGCTGGATGGAACCGATACCATGAATCTTTCAGGGCTGTCCAAAAATTCGCAAGAGTACGAGAGGTGGAGATTGCAAGGAATCCCAGATATGTTCAGTAATGTTCATGTGTGGCGAGTTTGGAAGCCAGTGAAAGAGTTGAAACTCAGAAGAGTGTTTCTGCAGCCACTCTGTAGCAATTCAGGACGTGTGGCGTGTCGCATTGTCCTGCTGTATCTTCCCAAGTCCGTCGGGATGCACAATGGATATGAAAGGATGCTGGTGATCAGACAGAATTCTTACGTACGTGTCACCTGCCAGAGTCATATCTAGACGTATCAGGGGTCCCATATCACTCCAACTGCACACGTCCCACTCTAATAAAGAGCCTCCACCAGCTTGAACAGTACCTTGTCGATATGGAGAGTCCTTGGATTCATGAGGTTGGCTCCATACCCGTACACGTCCATTCGCTCGATACAACCTGAAACGAGACTCGTCCGACCAGGCAACATGTTTCCAGTCATCAACAGTCCAATGTCGGTGTTGACGGGTCCGGGCGAGGTGTTTGTGTTGTGCAGTCATCAAGGTTGCACCAGTGAGTCTTCGGCTGCGAAAGCCTTTATCGATGATCTTTCGTCGATTGTTTCGCACGCTGACATTTGTTGATGGCCCAGCATTTTAATCTCCAGCAGTTTGCGGAGGAGCTGCACTCCTGTCATGTTGAACGATTATCTTCAGTCGCCGTTGGTCCCGTTCTTGCAGGATCTTTTTCCGGCAGCACCGATGTTGGAGATTTGATGTTTTATCGGATTCCTGACATTCAAGGTACACTCGTCAAACGGTCATACGGGAAAATCTCCACTTCGTCGCTACCTCGGAGACGCTGTGTCCCATCGCTCGTGCGCCGATTATAACACCACGTTCAAACACAGTTAAATCTTGATAAACTGCCATGGTAGCAACAGTAACCGACTTAACAATTGCGCCAGACAGTTTTTGTCATGTAGTTGCCGACCGCAGCGCTGTATTCTGCCTGTTACATGTCTCTGTGTTTGAATACGCATGCCTGAACCCGTTTCTTTAGCACTTCAGTGTATGTAAAGCACAAATTAATAAACGTTGGTACTGATCCACCTTGCTACAGAAAACTGGCCAGAACACTAATGCGGGAGCAACAGGAAAAGAATGCTAAATTTAAAAAAAAGCAAAGCGCCCATGATTGGCGAATTTTTACAGAAGCTCGAAATCAGGCGCTGACTTCCGTACGAGATGCTTTTAAAAGTTTCCATTACTAAATTCTGCCTCGAAACTTGCAGAAAACCATAAGACATTCTGGTCATATGTAAAGTATACCATCAGCAAGACACATCAGTACCTTCATTCCGCGATAAAATGGAAATGCCACTGACGACAGTGCCACTAAAGAAGAGTTACTAAACACGATTTTTCAAAACTCCTTCAGCGACGAACACGAGGCAAATGTTCCAGAATTTGAATCTAAAACAATTGACACCATGAGTAACTTAGAAATAGAAAACGTCGGAGAAGTGAAGAAGCATATATCCCTTAACAAAGGCAATGCCTCCGGTCCAGACTGTGTAACAGTCCGGTTCCTTTCAGAGTATGATGATAGAATAGATCCACACTCAAAAATCTTATACAACCGCTCGCTCATCGAAAGTTACGTACCGTACCTAAAGATTGGAAAGTTGCGCAAGTCACACTAATACCCAAGAAAGGAAATAGGAGTGATCCTCTGAGTTACAGACCCACTTTACTAATGTGGATTTGCAGGATTTTGGAACATCTATTGTGTTCGAACATTATGAGTTACTTCGAGGAAACTATTTATTGACCAATAGGCAGGGTGAATTCACAAGGTATCTTTCTTGTGACATACAACAAGCTCATTATTCTCATGGAGCAATGAGTGCTATCAACAAAGGGTATAAAATTTATTCCATATTTTTAAATTTCCAGAAGGCTTTTGACACCGTTTCTCACAATCTAGTTGCGTGCCTGTGGAGTACCGCCTCAGTTGTCTGATTTGGTTCATGAGTTCCTTTTCGGAAAGGTCACAGTTCGTAGTAACTGACGGAAAGTCATGGCGTAAAACAGACATCTGGCGTTCGCCCAGGAAGTGTTGTAGGTGCTCCGCTGTTCCTCATCCACATAAGTAACATAGGAGAGAATCTGAGCAGTCTTCTTAGACTGTGTGCAGACGATGCTGTCATTTACCCTCTTGTATAGTCATCAGATGATCAAAAGCGATTGCAAAATGATTTAGGCAAGGTATCTGTATGGTGTGAAAGACGACAGTTGACTCTAAGTAATGAAAAGCGTGAAGTCATACAGGTAAGTACTGAAAGAAATTCACTAATTTCGGTTACGTGATAAATCAGATAAATCTAGAGGCTGTAAATTCAATTAAGTACTTAGGAATTACCGCTATGAATATCTTAATCTGGAAACATCATATAGATAATGTTGTGGGTAAGGCAAGGCAAAGATGGTGATTTATTGGCAGAATAAATAGAATGTACAACGGGTTTGTTATGGAAACTGTTGTGGCGTAACAAGACTGCTATGCCACACTGAAGTAGCCGAAAGGCACGCGTAATCTCACGTAGGCTAGATAGAGGTCTGAAACAGGACACGTAATGAATGGTAGCAAGAAAAGTACGTAGCTGCTTTAATACTCAACTTTTAATCCTTCATTTGAATACAGCATTCCTTGATGATACAAGTGAGACTCTATCTTAAATGATTAATGGCGCCTTGCCAGGTCGCAGCCATGGACCCAGCTGAAGGCCAATCCAACTGTCTCTCGGCAAATGAGAGAAAGGCTTCGTCAGTGTAGTCGCTAGCAAAGTCGTCGTACAACTGGGGCGAGTGCTATTCCGTATCTCGAGACCTGCCTTGTGGTGGCGCTCGGTCTGCGATCACACAGTGGCGACACGCGGGTCCGAAATGTACTAAATGGACCGCGGCCGATTTAAACTACCACCTAGCAAGTGTGGTGTCTGGCGGTGACACCACATTCCTCCCCCGCAAATCGGCGAACGGTCGTGTTATAAGGCTTCCGCCCGCCGTGGGGAGGATCCCATGTTGACGTATGCGATGAGGTGGGGAGCCTAACAACAGGCGAGGCCGTGCCACCCGCACCCGGCCATTCGGTCCTATGGGAGCTAGGAAACGCCTGGAAACCTAGTCCAGGGTGCACGTCAACATGCGGTGTATGCGCCCGTAAAGAGACAGGAGTGGCCGAAGGGTCGACCTCCATTGCGTCGGGGTATCCGACGCGCGAAGACGCCATGTGGTCCGGAGCGGGCAAGAGTTCCACGGCGGAGGATGGCTGGTCACGGGAAGCGATCGGCGGCGCGTGACCCAGGGAGGCGCTTGGCGGCTACAGCGAAGCGCCGGCGGGAGAACAGGCGGCGGCTGCGGCGGCTGCGGCGGCTGCGGCGGCTGCGGCGGCTGCGGCGGCGCGTCGCCATGGGGCAAAATGGAAGGCATCGTTGGTAACACCTGGGGATGAGGCGAGCCAGTAGATGGGTCCCCAGGGCGCTGACCGGACGGCACCGTCACTGAAAGCAGACGGGGAGCGGCAGAACCCGTGCGACGACAGAGGCGCAGCTGATTGAGATGTCGACGCACCTCACCAGAGGCCCCCAAAACCAAATACATCGCACGGCCGAGGCAGCGAAGAATGCGCCCTGCGAGCCAACGCCGTGAACCTCGATAGTTGCGATAGAATACGACGTCGCCTGGATCAAAAGCAGAAGTCTGCCGCTGCACAGGAACCTGATGCGGCGGGTGCAGCAAAAACATCAAGGTTCGATGAGGACGACCGTGGAGCAACTCAGCCGGCGAGCGACCATCCCGGGGCTGAGAGCGATACGATGACAAAAAGAGCAACAACGCGTCATCCCGAGAATGCAACTCTTTCAACTTCAACATCTGTGACTTGAAAGTCCGGGCCACTCGTTCAGCGGCACCGTTTGACTGAGGCGAAAACGGCGCGGATGTCAGATGTTGAATACCATTGGCCTGGCAGAATGACTGAAATTCGGCGGACATGAATTGTGGGCCATTGTCGGAAACAATAGTCCGCGGAAGACCTTCAATGCAAAAGATAGCAGACAACGCTTGGATGGTGGCAGAGGACGTCGTGGAAGACATCCGGACAACAAATGGAAAATTACTGAAGGCATCTACCACAACCAACCATCGAGCATTCCAGAAGGGACCAGCAAAATCGATGTGCAAGCGTTGCCAAGGGGAAGTGGCTTTTGGCCATGCAAAGACTTTCCGCGGCAGTGCGGATTGTTGTTCGGCACACGCCATGCAAGATGAACACGTATTCGTAATCGCAGCATCGATTCCGAACCAAGTACAGTGCTGACGAGCAAGTTGTTTCGTTCGCACTATACCCCAACGGCCTTGGTGAAGAAGCCGTAAGACAGAGGACTGTAACGAACGTGGGACCACGACTCTTGACTGATCATTATCAGAACGCAACAACAAAACACCATGTCGAACAAAAAGTCTCTCCTTGTGAGCAAAAAATCGGCGAACCAACGGATCCTCGATCCGAGACTTTGACAAAGGCCATTGCGTAGCAACAAAACGCAAAACGGTAGCAAGGACAGGGTCAGCAGCTGTGGCTGTAGCTACACGACGAAAATCAATCGGAAACGATTCGACCACTTCATCGGTTTCCGAATCAATGAACATGCAAGCAAGTTCGGAAGAATCGAATGCTCGATCCTCAGCAACAGGCAAACGGGACAACGCATCGGCGTTTCCGTGCTTAGCTGTGGACCGATACAAGATATCGTAGCGGTACTGCGAGAGGAAAATAGACCAGCGAATGCATTTCTGCGCTGTACGCGGAGGTACAGGCTTGTTCGGATGAAAAAGCGACGTCAAAGGTTTGTGGTCTGTGATGATGGTAAAGTGACGACCATACAAGAAATCATGGAACTTCGTAACACCAAACACGAGAGCCAAAGCTTCTTTCTCTATCTGTGAATAATTTCGTTGCGCAGACGAGAGCAATTTGGACGCAAAGGCAATAGGGCGATCATGCGATCCATCTTTGTGCGCAAGCACAGCACCGATCCCGAAATCCGATGCATCTACCATCAACAAAAGGGGTTTCCAGGGATCGAATGGCGTAAGGCAAGTATTAGAAAGCAACGCCGATTTCAACTGGCGAAAGGAGCGTTCGCATTCCGTCGTCCAGACGAACGGAACACCTGTACGGCGTAAGCTATGAAGTGGAGCTGAAATGGAAGAGGCATTGCGCACATTCACTCACACCTTGTGATTCTAAATCGTTTAATGGTCTTGCGACCTCATCACGCAATGCGTGAGGAACATTGCGTGCTCTGAATACTTCGGTTGCGCGTTTACTTTCAGTTCCAAATGAGCTTCATAGTTCTTAGCGCAACCAAGGCCCGGTGCAAAAATGTCTGCAAAGTCTTCCCACAGACGAGAAACACTGTCTGAAGGCACGGTCTGATTCACTGATAGGACCTGATTTACTATAGACATGTTAAACAACTGAAATAAATCTAAACCAAACAAGTTCACTGCAGTAGAAGAACGAAGAACGTAAAATGACACAAGTTTTGTTTGTCCCTTGTATGTTGCAAGAAGAGTGCACTGCCCTAACACAGGGATATTCTGTCCTGAATATGTAGTGAGCTTAACATTTGCCGAACGCAACGGAGGTTTGCCCAGTTGTTTGTACGTGTCATGATTGAGCAATGAAACTGCAGCTCCAGTATCGAGCTGGAATGGTATGACCTTGCCATTAAAGTCCAAATCTACAAAACGTTTATTGTCCTGCTGACGACAAGAGCGACTGTCTCGTGCAATTTGAACTGATACAGGTACAGCATCACTTGCTAATTGACGTGATTTCCGGCGACGTCGACGCACACTTTTTGTGGGACGAACACAGTCACTGTTAGAGAAAGTGGCACTGGACGAAGTGGAATTAACTACATGAATGTCCATGGGTGAAGTTTCACGAGCCTGAGTATTGTTGGTTCGATTCCGGCGCGAAGCAAAGAGCCTGGAATTGTTGTGATTGTCTGATCTGAGCTTTTTCTGGCAAACACTTCGAACATGTCCTTTCTTATGACAGAAAAAGCAAACAGCTTGGCATGATGGGCAAGTGTCACGCGAATGTCTAGTTGCATACCGCGGGCATGATTTCACTGCAGTTGTGTGTTGGCGCGACACTCCTGGTTTAGAGCGTGGCGGCAGCTGCGCAGACGTGTGCGAGGGCAGTTTACCGGGCCGCGTAGCGCGCCCGGCGGGCCGGTTAATGTTACACACGGCTGGCGAAGTTACAAATGATTCCTGAGCAAAGTCAAGTGTGTCTTGTCTATCTAATATGTCTATCACTTGTTGAAGGGAGGGATTAACTAGTTTCAAAATTTTCTCCCGTATACGAACATCAGAAACGTTCTGTGCAATTGCATCACGGACCATTGTATCTGAATAAGGGAGTCCACATTCACACTCAAAAGCACAATCCCTTGTAAGGGCTTGCAATGTTGCAACCCACTCCCTATTAGTCTGACCGGCCGTACGTTTTGTACGAAAGAAAGTATACCTTTTTGCAACGACATTAACTGCTTCCTTGAAATAGGCATCTAAAGCAGACAAAATTTCTTCGTAGGACAGAGTTGCTACGTCGCGTCGGGGAAACAATTTCACTATCACTCGGTACGTTTGCACCCCGACACACGCCAATAAATGAGGCTGCCGCTCGTTACCTTGAATTCTGTCGGCGGCGAGATGAAATCCAAACTGGTGTGACCACTCAGTCCATGTCTCTTGGGTTGGGTCAAATTTGCGAAACGGCGGTGCAACTGCATGTTGTGGCTGCGGTAGCGGTGAAGCGGCGGCTGCCGCATCATGTTGCAGTGCACGTTGACCCTGGACGAGCTGTCCAAGGGCATCCAATAACGCCTGCGTCTGCTGATTCTGCAAGCGATAAAATTCGGACAGTACATCTGGCGAAGCCATGACACAAGTAAAAGTAAGCAATGAGAAAGAACAAGACCCTTTCTGTTGACTCGTCGCCAACTGTTGTGGCGTAACAATACTGCTACGCCACACTGAAGTAGCCGAAAGGCACGCGTAATCTCACGTAGGCTAGATAGAGGTCTGAAACAGGACACGTAATGAATGGTAGCAAGAAAAGTACGTAGCTGCTTTAATACTCAACTTTTAATCCTTCATTTGAATACAGCATTCCTTGATGATACAAGTGAGACTCTATCTTAAATGATTAATGGCCCCTTGCCAGGTCGCAGCCATGGACCCAGCTGAAGGCCATTCCAACTGTCTCTCGGCTAATGAGAGAAAGGCTTCGTCAGTGTAGTCGCTAGCAAAGTCGTCGTACAACTGGGGCGAGTGCTATTCCGTATCTCGAGACCTGCCTTGTGGTGGCGCTCAGTCTGCAATCACACAGTGGTGACACGCGGGTCGGACATGTACTAAATGGACCGCGGCCGATTTAAGCTACCACCTAGCAAGTGTGGTGTCTGGCGGTGACACCACAGAAACTGCTTACACTACGCTTGTCCGCTCTCTTCTGGTGTACTGCACTGCGGTGTTGGATCCGCATTAGCTGGGACTGACTTATGGAGGACATCGAAAATGTTCAACCAATGGCAGCTCGTTTCGTATTATCGCGAAATAGGGAACAAATGCCACGAATGTGATACGTGAACTGGGATGCCAATCATTGAAACAAATGCATTCTTCGTTACAGGAAGATCTTCTCGTTAAATTTAAGTTGTGAAAACATTATGTTGGCACCCACCTCCGTAGGGAGGAATGATCATCATGATCAAATAAGAGAAACCAGAGTGCACACAGAAATATCTACTCGTTTTTCCGCAGGTCGTTTGTGAGTGTTACTCTAGAGAATTAGCCCGAAGTTGGTTCGATGAACCCTCTGACAGGCACTAAATTCTGAATTGCAGTGTAATCATGTAGATGTAGATGTAGGTGTATATATCCCTCAGGAGGACATGCAACAACTCTATCAATCAATGCCAAGCCGAATAACTGCTTGCATAAGAGCCAGAGGAGGACCCAGACGTTATTGACCAGCTCGGTTTGGGAAACTTTTAGTCTTGAATAAAAAATCGAGTTTTTCAGAAATTGTAATCATTTGTTTGCCTGTACATGTACATCAGATCTATTTATTTCTGTCCCATTCTGATAATTCCCCTGTGGTGCTTCCTTTATTTTTTCTTATAGTGTGTATTGTATCTGTTATATGAGAAAAAGATTACAGAGATTAGTGCGCTTCTACATCTACATCTACATACATACTCCGCAAACCACCTGACGGTGTGAGGCGGAGGGTGCTTTGACTACCTCTATCGGCTCTCCCTTCTATTCCAGTCTCGTATTGTTCGTGGAAACAAAGATTGTCGGTATGCCTCTGTGTGGGCTCTAATCTCTTTGATTTTATCCTCATGGTCTCTTCGCGAGATATAAGTAGGAGGGAACAATATACTGCTTGACTCCTCGGTGAAGGTATGTCCTCCAAACTTCAACAAAAGACCGTACCAAGCTACAGAGCGTCTCTCTTGCAGAGTCGTCCACTGGAGTTTATCTATCATCTCGGTAACGCTTTCGCAATTACTAAATGATCCTGTAACGAAGCGCGCTGCTCTCCCTTGGATCTCCTCTATCTCTTCTATCAACACTATCTGGTACGGATCCCACACTGGTGAGCAATATTCAAGCAGTGGGCGACCAAGTGTACTGTAACATACTTGCTTTGTTTTCGGACTGCATTTCCTTACGATTCTTCCAATGAATCTCAGTCTGGCATTTGCTTTACCGACAATCATTCCATTTTAAATCACTCCTAATGCGTATTCCCAGATAATTTATGGAACTAACCGCTTCCAGTTGCTGACCTGCTATATTGTAGCTAAATGATAAAGGATATTTCTTTCTGTGTATTGCAGCACATTACACTTGTCTGCATTGAGATTCAATTGCCATTCCCTGCACCATACGTCAATTCGTTGCAGATCCTCCTGCATTTCAGTACAATCTTCCATTGTTACAACCTCTCGATATACTACAGTACCATCCGCAAAAAGCCTCAGTGAACTTCCAATGATATCCACAAGGTTCTTTATGTATACTGTGAAAAGCAACGGTCCTGCGACACTCCCCCGCGGCATACCTGAAATCACTCTTACTTCAGAAGACTTCTCTCCATTGAGAATGACATGCTGCGTTCCGTTATCTAGCAACTCTTCAATCCAATCACACAATTGGTCTGATAGTCCATATGCTCTTACTTTGTTCATTAAACGACTGTGGGGAACTGTATCGAACGCCTTGCGGAAGTCAAGAAACACGGCATCTACCTGGGAACCCGTGTCTATGGCCCTCTGAGTCTCGTTGACGAATAGCGCGAGCTGGGTTACACACGATCGCCTTTTTCGAAACCCATGCTGATTCCTACAAAGTAGGTTTCTAGTCTCCAGAAAAGTCATTATACTCGAACATAATGCGTGTTCCAAAATTCTACAACTGATCGACGTTAGAGATATAGGCCTATATAGTTCTGCACATCTGTTCGACGTCGGATGACCTGTGCCCTTTTCCAATCCTTTGGAACGCTACGCTCTTCTAGAGACCTACGGTACACCGCTGTAAGATGTGGGGCAAATTCCTTCACGTACTCTGTGTAAAATCGAACTGGTATCCCATCAGGTCCAAGCGGCCTTTCCTCTTTTAAGCGATTTTAATTGTTTCTCTATCCCTCTGTCATCTATTTCGATATCTACCATTTTGTCATCTGTGCGCCAATCTAGAGAGGGAACTACAGTGCAGTCTTCCTCTGTGAAACAGCTTTGGAAAAAGACATTTCGTATTTCGGCCTTTAGTTGTCATCCTCTGTTTCAGTATCATTTTGGTCATAGAGTGTCTGGACATTTTGTCTTGATCCACCTACCGCTTTGACATAAGACCAAAATTTCTTAGGATTTTCTGCCAAGTCAGTACATAGAACTTTACTTTCGAATTCATTGAACGCCTCCCGAATAGTCCTCCTCACACTACATTTCGCTTCGCGTAATTTTTGTTGGTCTGCAAGGCTTTTGCTATGTTTATGCTATGTTTATGTCTACTGTGAGGTTCCCTTTGCTTCCGCAGCAGTTTTCTAACTGGGTTGTTGTACCACGGTGGCTCTTTTCCATCTCTTACGATCTTGCTTGGCACATACTCATCTATTGCATATTGTACGATGGTTCAGAACTTTGTCCACTGATCCACCTTCACTATCTGTACTTGAGATAAAACTTTTGTGTTGAGCCGTCAAGTGCTCTGAAATCTGCTTTTTGGCACTTTTGCTAAACAGAAAAATCTTCCTACCTTTTTTAATATTTCTATTTACGGCTGAGATCATCGGTGCAGTAACCGCTTCATGATCGCTGATTCCAAGTTCTGTGTTAACTGTTGCACAGACATTTAGAGAGTTGCTTTTCCTCCTCGCTCTGTACGCGAATTGAATAGGAAATAAAATTGGTCATGTTGGTACGATGTACCCTCCGCCATCTACAGCAAAGTGCCTTGCAGAGTATTGATGTAGATACGTTGATGTAAAAATATGAGTAAATGCTGTCTAATTCTAGAAGAATCCAGTAGTCAGCACGATGAGGGTTTTAGTTCTATGATTTACCATTATTTTCGGGTAATGGTTTGGTTCTGTTTATAGCGGTTACTAACAATAGCCTTAAAGTGTCTCCGTTTCATTGCAGCGGCCTTGTGTTGAGGTTCCAGCAAACGGCGACGGCGGCTCGGCAGCTTGGCGGACGCGGGCGCGTGCTGTTTGCAGTCTGACGTCGGCCGGAAGATTGTCGGCTGTTCTTCCATTACCCGCGCGCGCCCCCGCTCTAATTCCATTGCCAGACGAGCTCCGGGGAGTGACGTCTGAGAGCAGACGAGACGAGACCGGGCGGCGACTGCGCCTGCGCGGCAGATTGGCTGCGACGCTCCGCCGCCGCGCCGCCGTCACCTCGCCGTAACTTTTAATTATCGGCGCGTCGGGGATTGGCCGCACATCACGCCTGTCTCAGGCCCGGGACTGCGACGGGACCCTAAATAACTTGGATGCTCCGGAAAGAAATTTCAAGGTGGCGAGCAAACTTGGGAGACAAGAAAAGCAGATCTCAATACTCGGTGCTTATAGTTCAATTCCTTTATCTTGGCGGCTCGCGCATGCCCGCCCAGACGGGGGAAACAGCTGCGTTGCTTGTTGCAAACGACGCACGCGCCAAGAGAAGCAGCGCCATAGTATAGTATAGTTCGCAAACTTAGGTTTAGGGGGGAGCGTGCAGTTTATGAAGTAATGCCACCACGGCCGCATTAACCCCTTCGCTGCTACAGAGACGTGCTTCCCGCATTCCACGCTGTGCGCGATTTTGTCATCACTGCACTGCTCGCCTGTGCAGACACATAGTGTTCCGACTGCTTTGACACACTTATCATTCGATTTCACAAGAACTATTTGGCCCAGAAATTTGATTTTTACACATCTTCTTGACTGATACCTTCCCCCCATAAATGACTTAATTTTGTTTCCATGTTTAACGCAGTTATTGTGCAGCATTAAATGTAGTAAACCATTGCACGAAATTTTGAGGAGTTTGCAGAGGTAAAAGTCCATAGCGTATACTTTCCGTATGGTCGATTTTAGTTGCCACAATGTTGAGAATGAAATGTGGACAAGATACCTAAATTTCATATAAAATTTATTGTATAACAATATCTCATTTAATTTAAGTACCAGATAGGTGTCGCCGGCCGGAGTGGCCGAGCGGTTCTAGGCGCTACATTCTTTAACCGCGTGATCGCTACGGTCACAGGTTCGAATCCTGCCTCGGGCATGGATGTGTGTGATGTCCTTAGGTTAGTTAGGTTTAAGTAGTTCTAAGATCTAGGGGACTGATGACCTGAGAAGTTAGGTCCCATAGTGCTCAGAGCCAACCAGATAGGTGTCGTATGTAATACTCAGAAATATTCCGTCTTTCGCGACTGTAATAAAACTTTTACTTATACCAATCATTTCGCTTTTTTCTAAACGTTCTGATTAAAACAAAGTTGGCGAAGTACACAAAACTGAATTGTGGACGTAATAAAACATAGAAACTAAAATATATTGTTAGTGAGGCGCGGTGCGCAAACAATTTGGGTTTGTTACAACGGACAGAAAATACTTGCCAAAACATAGATCAGTCGACGAAAACATTGAACATGATGTTGCCAAAGCAGCGAAGCAAAGAATTACGATAGACAATCAAGTAGCTCGGCAACGTAGGAGGTGAAATTCTGCTCTAAATAATACTTTTAATACTGTCGCAAAGGAATATATCTCAGTATGAATAGTAAAACAGCGATTCCGGAAGAGAAGATATACAAACAAAACAGATAACATGAATATTGTACGTATGCCTCTTCATGGTTTTTAATTGCTGTGAAAAGAAATATTCAAGGACAAAATTAGAAAAACTGAAGACTTATCATCACTATAATGAAGAGAGAAAGCACTAGAAATTTCAAAAAAATGTATTCAAACGAATAAAATTCGTGAAGTAAGACACTTCGATATTGTTTTTAAATAAAGAAAATATAAAGCATCGAGCAAGGTTTGAACCGAGAACCTTCCGCTTCGCAGCCGAAACTCCTTTTTTAAATCTCATTTTGTTCGTTTTCGTTCGTTTTATGTGCTCGGTGCGGACGTCGCAAGACGCCCGTTTCAGTTCGCCGTTGATTCATTAACTCCGTTTTTTTTATTACAGAGGGCAGCTAACCCTCCGAACGAGCACGCTGAGTTACCATGGCGGCATTAACCACGATGCTAAAGCAGCTTGTCGTTCAAGAGAAGTCCAGGAGAACTATAAGATATCACGCAAAATACCGACAAACACTGCTGGTATGACTATGAATTACTCACGTTTCGTCGAAGTACAATAGGAAATAAACAATTACCGCTGTTCTTTATTGCGAAAAAGCGGTTCGTGCGAATGATACAAACACCTTTCCTTGCTATCGCCTGAATTAGGAGGCTTATTGCTTGTTTGGTTTAATTAATTAACAGAATATGAAGCAATTGGTATACAGAATGCTTTTTCCAAACTTTCTATAAAAGAAAGTCTGCTACCAACACATTGCTTTTGTTCAATTACTTTATTTATGACTGAACGTTTCTAAAACTGCTCGTGCTCTGCACTGCAGTCGAGCTCTGGCAACGTCGTTCTCTGTTCATTGGATGACTGTGTTTTGTGACGTCAGATGCGCAGAACGAACCTAAACTCAGCCGCCATCGTAAATGACGCGCACTATAGTAGTAATGTGGGTACAGTAATAATATTATGACCAAATTAATACTTTGCTTCCGGCTACTGTGCCGAGTTATTGGTTCCATTTTATGCACAATATTTCAGCGATCGACGCAGCCGTCTTCTTCAGGCGCTGCGAGGTTTGCTGTTACATATACTCGCTGCCTTGGCTCAAAGCAGACAGCGAACTATTATTGGTCTCATGCCGCTATTTATAGCGAGTTCGATCAACACCATCAAACAAATGGTTCAAATGGCTCTGAACACTGTGGGACTTAACTTCTGAGCTCATCAGTCCCCTAGAACTTAGAACTACTTAAACCTAACTAACATAAGGACATCACACACACCCATGCCCGAGGCAGGATTCGAACCTCCGACTGTAGCAGTCGCGCTGTTCCGGACTGAAGCGCCTAGAACCGCTCGGTCACACCACACCATCTATAGACAAGGCCAAAAAACCGTACTGTGACGTCATTGCCAAGCGACGATCGTAATATAGGGTGATTTTTTTCAACAGTGTACAAGCTCTAGGGATTGATCGATGAGAGGATACGGAACAAAAAAGGTATAATGAACCCCTGTGCGGAAATGCATGGTTTCCGTTACAGAGGCTGCGGCCCAACACTTGCTGTATCATGCAGCCACAGTTACAGTATGCAGGGTTCCCTCCTAAAGGGTGGTACTGTTCCTCAGACGCCATGCCCTAGCACCCTCTCCTGCCATAGTAATTGGTAATGTTGAGTCCGATTCACGTCTCTTCCTGACACACCTTGTAGTTGATGTGATACAGCGTTGTGCACAATGGTTTCATATTTAAATCGAGAGCTTGTCGACATGGTGTTTACTTGCGGAAAGGCAAATGGCAACGGGCGGCGGGCAGCAAGGTTGTATCAGGAGACCTATGCCCGCCGACAACAACCACGGCATTCTACGTTTGCAACAGCGTTTCGCCGTTTTTCTGAGACAGGAGCGTTCCAGGAAGCAGGAAATCATGAAGGACGTACCCGAAATGTTCGGACACCAGATGTGGTGTCACCGCCAGACACCACACTTGCTAGGTGGTAGTTTTAAATCGGCCGCGGTCCATTAGTACATGTCGGACCCACGTGTCGCCACTGTGTGATCGCAGACCGAGCGCCACCACAAGGAAGGTCTCGAGATACGGGATAGCACTCGCCCCAGTTGTACGGACGACTTTGCTAGCGACTACACTGACGAAGCATTGCTCATTAGCCGAGCCAATAGTTAGAATAGCCTTCAGCTAAGTCAATGGCTACGACCTAGCAAGGCGCCATTAGTAACATTGCATGTATCTACGGAGTCTCACTTATATCGTCAATAGCGATGTACCAAGGATGGAATAAAGTTAAGTATTCCAGAAGCTACGCACTTTTCTTTATAGCATTCATTACGTATCCTGTTACAGAGCTATCGCTCGCCTGCTAAACGCATGCCTTTCGGCTACTTCCGTGGCGTGGCTGTCTTGCTACGCCACAACACCAGACACGGAGGAAAATGTGATTAACACTGTGGAAGGGGACCACCGTACCAGTACCATGCAGTTGGCCCACCAGTATAGAGTAAGCCAGACGACTGTTGGAACATTCACCATAACAATTGTTACTACCCTTACAGCGTGTGCAGGAGGATACTAGCGACAGACTTTCCACATCGGGAGCAGTTTTGTCACTGGTCTCTTCACCAGGCAACTACGATTCCGGGATTTGTCATCCATCCTGTTCACAGATCAGGTCACCTTTACGCGGAGTGGTATCTTTAGCTTTCGTAACAGTCATCTGTGGAATAGTACGGAGAACTCCCATGGTATCGTGACACCGAATCATTAGCCGGCCGAAGTGGCCGTGCGGTTAAAGGCGCTGCAGTCTGGAACCGCAAGACCGCTACGGTCGCAGGTTCGAATCCTGCCTCGGGCATGGATGTTTGTGATGTCCTTAGGTTAGTTAGGTTTAACTAGTTCTAAGTTCTAGGGGACTAATGACCGCAGCAGTTGAGTCCCATAGTGCTCAGAGCCATTTGAACCGAATCATTAGCATCGATGTAGCCTGATTGTGTGGCCCAGTATAACTGGCGGCCATATTTTGGGACCAGTCTTCTTTCCACGTCGCCTAACAGGCCGAAACTACCGTCCTCTCTTGCGGGTGACTTTGCCTCCCCTGCTGGGAGAAGTACCATTGATGAATACAAGGGTTATGTGGCTGCTGCACGATGGTGCTCCAGGCCATTCCGCCGTTAACATCCGAACTCATCTCGATCGTGTCTTCCCTGGTCGATGAGTCGGACGAGGGGGTTCAGTTGCATGGCCTGATCGTTCATCGCCTCTCAACCCGTGCGATTTATGGTTATGAGGCCATCTCAAATGTATCGTGTATGCAGAGCCCATTCCAGATGTGGAGACACTGGAGCAGCATATCCATGTTGCCTTTGACGCTGGCCGATGTGAGCGTGTGAGACAGAACATTGTCCGGCTCGTACACTCGTGCGTTGAGTAATATGCAAACAATTTTCAGCACTTATTGTAACTATGGCTGCGTAATACAGCGCGAATTAGACAGAAATTTCTGTACCAACATTTGACTGAATAAAACGTGTGTAGCATGAAAACCATCCATTTCTGGACATACGTTCATTAGACCCTTTTTGCTCCGAGGCCACTCATCGATCAGTCCCTACATTTTCTACACAATGGAACAATCTCTCTCTACAAAGCTGTCAACGCTATAACAGTTGTGTGGCTCGTAAAACTGGCGACTTCTTTACTTGATACTTGAATAAGGGTAGTTAACAGAGAAAACACGTGTAATTATTTATATGAAAATGACGAAAAAAAGCTATTAAGAACGCACTACTGCGATTAATTTCGCGCATAGCATGTACATGACTAACACATTTGTAAACAAAGCTGCTAACGTCTTAAAAAATGTGTTACTTTATGCGCATAAACTGTTAGTAACATCTGCCGCATTTTTAAATATAAAGAAGTTGCTTAGTAAAACATTCACAAATTTGCAAGTAATATTTTTATACAGAAACAAAGAGGCACACACATCACACACTGGTGTAGTCACAGAACTGTTTGTTGCCAGAATGACTTGCAGAACAAATACAGTGGCTACAGTTTTGTTTAATGAAGCACGTTTTGAATAGACTTCCACTTTGAAATGATCGTTAGTCACAATATATACTATATAAGGTACGACACAGATAGATCGATTTACATACGAGGGCTGTCCAGAAAGTAAGTTACGATTGATTGCGAAATGAAAATCACAGTGAAAATCAGAAATGTTTCATTTGTAACAGTTACCTACACCTTTCAGCTACTTCTCTATGTAGTCGCCGTTCTGACTCAGACATTCGTCGTAGCGTTTTACCAACTTTCCAATACCCTCAACATAGAAGGCAGCCGCCAGTGCTTTCCGCCAGTTCTCTACGCTGGCCTAAAGCTCGTTGTCTGCGCCAAAATGTTGTCTTCATAGCCAGCGGTTCATTTGAGCAGAGATGAAACTCAGTGGGAGACAATTACGGGCTGTATTTTGGGTAACCAAACATTTCCAATTGAAACGATGCAGGAACATCTTCATTGGCCCTGCAGAATGAAGCTGAGAATTGTCTTGAAGTAGAAACCGCACGACAGTTATGTAATGTTAGTTGCATAGCTTCAGGAGAAAATTCTCACCAGGCCCTCGTACTTGGCGGGAGACACTATTTTCTACAACATCTTTACGTGCTCACTAAGAGCTCAGGATTGAAAAGAGCGACATAATTCTACCTAGAGTCATACTAGAGACACTGCCCAACACATCGTTGCAAAGCTTTATCGGATTTTCATAGTCGTTTCCATTTCGTGACCGATCGTAACTTACATTCTGAACAGCCCTCGTATAAATAATATACTATTATTTCATTATTTTCACCCAGTTTTCTGTAAAGATGTTGCATGAGCTTCATCTTTCAGTTCTTGAAAGTTCTTAAATGAAATTCTTTTTAAATACTCATTATGGCCGGCTACACTGATCTCGATTCTTCATACGGTACTGCTGCCTCGAACATGCTTCTTTTTTCTTGTGGTCCCTTTCCGGATGGTCCTGCAAATGAGGATAGATAGGCTGTACAGATCGGAAAATTGTCTGCAAATTATTTGAATCAATCTCTTTTGAACATGGAGCAGTTATAGTTTTCCCGTGGGTGGCAGATATTTCCCAAATAATATCGCTAGCTTTGAAACACCAGTAACGCGTTTGAAAAATGAGCATTGAGCTACATTGATGGTAATAAAAGTCTTACTTTGCCAAGTGATCTGCAAACGTCAATATACCATAATCTAAGAAAAGTCAGTATATTGCATTCAAAACAAAACATACTGCTGAATAATTAGTAACTGCAAAATTTGCCTTGGAATTGAATGCAGCCATGTCTATCTCATTACCTAGTCTTTACGAAACTTGAGTACATGAACCTTGTTTCCAGATGGGTTCTTTTGGTACACAACACCTCATAAGCGAAATGAAGGTGAAACTGTTTAAATGTGTTTTACGTAGTGTTAAATTTACACAGGCGTAACTTAGCAACACACAATTTCTGTGTACTTAAGTAACAATCTCGCAACGATCACGTGACACAACGAGTATTTTATACCCAACACTTTGTTGAAACATGAAACAACAAAACATAGCTGTTGCTTT
Source organism: Schistocerca americana (assembly GCF_021461395.2). Lineage (NCBI taxonomy): Eukaryota > Metazoa > Arthropoda > Insecta > Orthoptera > Acrididae > Schistocerca > Schistocerca americana. The sequence continues at coordinate 210,276,757 of NC_060125.1, read as the reverse complement.
TCACCGCTTCTCGCTGCCGTCAGAATTTCGGATTCTCACTTTCGTTCGGCCTTTCCACCTAGATGGAGTTAGTTCGATTTCCTAAGTCCAGTACCACCTCTGATAGTCTTTGCCTTTTTAGAACTCGCATTGATATACCTCTAACGTAATTTATATTTTTCCAGCTCTGGTGGATGTGATAGCCGATGAAATTGAGTGCCGGACCATGCGTTGTTCAAATTGAAACTGCCCTCCCTGTTTACTACGTTTTCTGATATTTTAATTTCAGTAGACTGCTTAATTATGCTGTCCTAGAAATTTGGCGTTTACATCGTGATACTCGTCCTTTCGTATTTCATTTCAGTACTGTATCTAAGGCAGTCCTCGGTGACAGTTGATTTACTTGGCTGTTACAGCATGCTGCATCTACACAGATACTGCGCAAGCCACCGTACGGTGCGTGGCGGAGGGTACCCTGTACCACTACTAGTCATTTCCTTTCTTGTTCCACTCGCAAACAGAGCGATGGAAAGCGATTGTTTACAGGCCTCCGTATGAGTTATAATTTCTCGTATATCATCTTCGTGATACTTACGCGCAAAGTTTGTTGGCCGCAGTAGAATCGCTCGACAGTCAGCTTGACGCCGGTTCTCTAAATTCTGTCAATAGTGTTTCTCGAAAAGAACGTCGCCTTCTCTCCAGGGATTCCCATATGAGTTCCCGAAGCACCTCCTTAACACTTACGTGTTGTTCGAAACTACCGTTACAAATGTAGCAGCCCTCCTCTGAATTGCTTCGATGTCTTCCTTCAGTCCGATCCGGTACGGATCCCAAACATTCGAACAGTATTGAAGAACACGTCGCAACAGCGTCATATATGGTGTCGCCTTTTCATGTGAACCACTGTTTCCTATAATTCTCCCAATAAACCGGAGTCGACCATTCACCTTCCCTACTACTGTTCTCACACGCTAGTTCCTGCTCACATCGCTTTGCAACGTTACGCCCAGACTTGACTGTGTCAGGCAGTACATTTATAAAACTGTATCCGAACATTACAGGTTTGCTCTTCCTACTCATCAGCATAACTCACATTTTCCCACAGGCTATCTGCCATCCATCACACCAACTGGAAATTTTGTCTAAGATGTCTTACATCTTCCTACAGTCACTCAACTTCGACACCATACCCCACACAACGGCATCATCAGCAAACAACCGCAGATTTGCTGCCCAGTCTGTCCACCAAATCATTTACTTATACAGAGAACAACAGCAGTCCTATCACACTCCCTGGGACACTCCTGATGATACCCTTGCCTCTGATGAACACTGGCTGTCGAGGACAAGATACTGGGATCTATTATTTAAGAAGTCTTCGAGCCACTCACGTACCTGTGAACTTATTCCATATGCTCGTATCTTCGTTAGCAGCCTGCAGTGGGACACCGTGTCAAACGCTTTCCGGAAATATGGGAATGTGGAATCTGTCTGTTGCCCTTCATCCATATTTCTCACTATCTCATGTGTCAAAAGGGCAAGCTGAGTTTCGCATGCGTGATGCTTTCTAAAACAATGCTGATTCGTGGACATGAGCTTCTCAGTCTCAAAAAAGTTTATTATTTTCGAAATGAGAATATGTTCAAGGGCTCTGCAGCAAACAGGAGTCAGAAATATTGGTCTGTAAATGTGCGGATCAGTTCTTTTACCCTTCTAATGTACTGGAGTCGTCTGGGCATTTTGCCAGTCACTTGGAACTTTGTGTAAGCTACGTAAGGGCCAATGCCGTAAGATACTCTTTGTAAAATCGAACTTGGATTCCATTGGGATTTTTTTGCTCTCAAATTTTTCATTTGTTTATCTATGTCAGGTGTGGTTATTTCTACGTCGTCCATATGGGAGGATGTCTGACGATTCTCCTGTATGAAAGATTTCTTGAAAGTGGCATTTAAAACTTTGGGTTTCGTTTTGATATCTTGAACTGACACAACAGACTGGTCAAAAGGGACTGAATGGAAGCTTTGGACCCACTTAGCAATTTTACGTAAGAACAGTATTTCCTCGGGTTCTCTACTAGATCTTTTGCTAAGGTGTGACGGTGATTGTTGTTGTATGCTTCGCGGATGTATTTTATCCCAGACGCATGAACCTCTATTAACCTTTGCTTGTTGTCATTTCTGCGTTACCTTTTGAACGGAAAGTACAACATCCTGTGCTTCCTCATCATGCGCCGAATTTCGTTATTTAACCATGGTGGGTCTTTCCTATCCTTTATCCACTTACTAGGCACATAACTCTCCAGTCCATGATTTACAATCTGCTTAAATTTCGTCCACATTTCCTCTACATCCATCTTACTGGAACCAAGTGATGCCAATTCACAGTCTAAGTGAGATGCTAAAAACTGCTTATCTGCACTATTTAGCAGGAACACTGTCCTAGCCTTCTTAACTGATTCATTATAGTGGCATCATGATCACAAATCCCTGTTTCTATACTGACATTGTCGATAAGGCCCGGTCTATTTGTGGGTAAAAGGTCTAAGAGATTTCTGTTGCGTTTAGGCTGCCGATCTAGGCGCTCAGGACAGTTTTCAGAAAACCTATTCAAAAGTGTTTCGCATGACTGACTGTCTGTACCACCAGCAATGAATCCATAGACATCCCAGTCTATAACCGTCAGGCAAAAGTCGCCTCCAACTAGTATTACATGATCTGGGTATTTACGCGCTATTGACGCTAGACCTTCTTTGAATGACTCAAGAACTGTCACAGGAGTATCGGGTGGCCGATAAAAAAAATCCAGTAGTTAACTTGATTTCATCTACACCTGTTATACACGACCAGGCGACTTCAGTATCATATACAACTTTTATTTTTTTTAAATGCAACAAACATTCACCCTCCTCTGGTCTCTAATCTGTCTTCCCAATATACGTTCCACGGCTCTCCAAATATCTCAAAGCTTTCCACATCGGGCCTCAGCCACCTCTCGGTCCCAAGAATAATTTGAGCGTGAGAACTTTCCTGGAGGGCCGTAAATTTGGGAACTTTATTACGAATATTTCGACAGTTTACTGATAAAATTGTGACAGTCGAAGTCTCTTTATTGTGAACGTCGTTTGACTTTCCTTGCTGCATATCGACTAACGATTGTTCATCATAGCACCTCCAACTACTGTTTTGGCTAAAAAAACCTTAACGTGCGCCCCACAAGCACTCTGCTACCTGAGTGGCTGCTTCCTTTGCGTACTGGACCCCAGACCTATCAAAGGGTGTCCTAGAAATACCCACATGATAACGCATATTAGAAATCTGCAGCCAAGGCCATCACAGAACCGACGAAGCTTTTGGTTGAGACCCTCCACTCGGCCCCTCGTCAAGGGATACTGGTCAAATCTGGAAACGATGTGTCAAATTGCGAGCTGTGCTTGCATCCCGGCTGTGAAGCCAACAGTTTTCACCACCACCGCCAGCCGCCTGTACGAACTCAGGATCGCCTCAAAACCCATGCAACAAACACTAATATTCCGTTGCTATTACGCGGAAGCAACAGAAACTACAGAAAGAAAGGAATTACTGAAGAATGCATTACCTTAGTGGTAAGGAGACGTTTCACAGAAAGTGCAGCGTACGGAAGGGCGATCGACATACAAAAAATTTAGAAGAACATCAAGATTAATTTTTGAAGTAAAACAAATGTAAAATGTTCCATCCTTGAAAGGCAGTCACATAGCAAGATGTATAGCGTATACTGGCACTACGTGATCACTTTGGGTGATTCAGAGGCAATTTGCATTCACGGCTGTTCAATCTGATCACCAGTTCATCGAAATACATAGATCGCAGGACGACAAAGAACAAACGTTGTGTCACCAGCGCAAACCGAAGAAATAGAGCGAGAGATTATGAAAATTTTGCGCACAGCAATAAACACAACAGTTAAAACAATAATCGCATGGTGACTCATATGATGGATTCCTGCACAGTCTCTAACCATGAAAAAATTAGCGAGGCTCGAGCTCACAAGGTGGGTTACCACCTATCGTCTTCCTCGTTCACCATTCCCTATTGATATAAGAAAAGTGCTTGGGGGAATGACAATCGAACCAAAGTACATACCATACGGTGGCTTGCTGTGTATAGATGTAGATGTATACCACTGTTGTGCACATATCTGAATAATTGGTAGATAACATTGACTTTTCGGGTCTATCGATATCTCTGGTGATCGGTGATACAGAAAGATTTGCAAAGCAGTATAGCAGCAGCGAGGGTGTTAAAAAATATATCGGTTCAACCACTTATTTATAGTGTAAAACACTAAGATTGACGCGTTTCGGAAGTCAAGCTTCCATCATCAGAATAATAAAAAATAAAAAACCTGTTAAAACTTGCTAAAATGAAACATTCACCAGGCACAATAAAATTGATAATAAAATTAAAACATCGTGGCTACTTCCCTTGTTGCAGCCCTGTCTTCCAAGGTTGCAACAAGGGAAGTAGCCACGATATTTTAATTTTATTATCAATTTTATTGTGCCTGGTGAATGTTTCATATTAGCAAGTTTTAACAGGTTTTTTATTTTTTATTATTCTGATGATGGAAGCTTGACTTCCGAAACGCGTCAATCTTAGTGTTTTACACTATAAACAAGTGGTTGAGCAGATATATTTTATAACGTTGACATTCATAACCACGACCTCTCATCCAATATGGATAAAATCAAAGCAATAAGGGTTCTCTGCCATCTCCAGCCTTTGTGGAAGACTGACAGGAGTCTACTGTGAAGGCTAGAGGGAAGAGGAGCTCTGCCGACGATGCTGCTGCTGCTGCTGCTGCTGCCGTTGTACAGCGTTGCTGTTAATGAGATATCGGAAAGCCATCGTGACCACTCGATGAATACCTGCGGCTGGCAGTTAGCAAGTCCATTACGTAAATTACGCTATTCCCCGCCCACAATTTTCCACGGCAGTGCTATCAGTTAACATGTAGCGCCCCTAGGGCTCTCCGGTGTATCGCTGCCGGCACAGATTACGAGCTTCGATCTACACAGGCATGAAACGTTGCGTTCTCTCGGCCGCGTAATTGTCTAATTCTGCGATGTACGTGGAATAGTAAAAAAGTATTAAATATCACCTCGAAAAAAAGGTCACCTGAAAATAAGGTGTGTTGTTGTCCTGCTTTACGCATTCACTCCTCAATACAACAGATTTTTCTCAACAATGGATGGCTTGAGGGAGATACTGGCTGTAAATGTATACAGGGTGTATCATAATTAATGGAGTAAACGCATAAAGTACATAATACTAGGAGCCAAAAAGTATCAGTAAACATAGGGTCGAAAATGCATACCTTAAGCGCTACGAGCAACGTTTCACCTTCGACACAGTCAAACAAATTTTTTTCTGAAAGTTCTTTGATTTCCATATTTTGGGAACTGGTAGTATGGACTAAAACAAGGAAAAAAAGTCGAGTAAAGATGTGCTCTAAAATGCATTCCTTAAGAGCTTTGAACACTTGTTCATCGTTCCTACTTTCAAACAACTCTTCTAATGTCCAAGTGCTCGTTAATTTTAAGGTATACGTTTTAGAGTACATGTTTGCTGGACTTTTTTTCTTATTTTGGTCCATACTACTTCCCAAAATATGGAAAGCAAAGCACTTGCAGTAGAAGAGATTTGCTTCACAGTACCGAAGATGAAAAATTGCTCGTAGCTCTTCAGGAATGCATTTTCGACCCTATGTTTAGTGAGACTTTTTTGTCTCTAGTATCGTGTACTTTCAACTCTATGCGTTTACGCCATTAATTATGATACACCCTGTATATATGAACATCCCGACTTGTTTACATTGGCGACGTCACGTGACGCATATCATTGACCTGCCCATGATATCGCCAGTCCCACCCTCTTTATCACTGGTGCCATCACTGTTACCCGCGACGTCATCAGTTTTATCCGTGGTGTCACCATCAAAATCAGTATCGTCATCATGCTACGCCCCTTCCTTCCCCCTCGTCCTCCTCCCTATACGTCCGATCGAAATACAAGCTAAGTTGTGCTAACGGGAAGTTAGAAAAAAAGAAAAAGAAAATGATGGCAGAACTGAATCAGTTGTGGTTTGCACTCCTTCCCTCTCCCGTTCTCCACCCGTTCTCAGTGAAGTATGAAAATGAGGCACTCAGTTGTTTAAAAATGGACAGAGTTCAAATATACGCAGAAAATGCTGCAAGTTACTGATTTTATAACACGCCACCATGCTGCGTCACGAGGCTAAATGAAATTACTAAGCATTAGTAAGTAAGTTGTTAATGCAGCACCATATTTCAGGATTTGTCACATTTGCAAGAAACACTCCCATTGAGAAATCCAAGCTTCGAGACACCCGGGAACGCTGTCTCCGGAAAAGGAAACAGATAAGATGATCTCCCATCTCTACCAAAATTTTGTGGTAAAAATATTTTCCGCTGTTTATGGTGCGTGTAATAATGCAAGGTGGTGTGCGTGTGAAGACACTGCTAGACTAATCAGCAATGGATCGCATCTTCTGTAACAATATCCACCTGGGAGCTGCTTGCTGCACTCCGCAAACATAATACTTGCTCTGTAGTTCGACCTGTATATTCCATTATTATGCTGAAGGAAATATAATACCGAGCAATTTGCTCTCAATATCCACTGCATGCTGTTTAATATGCTAAATCCCACACTACAGGTAAGTGAACTGTTTCTAAATCACTGAAATGCAATGCTTGCTTACGTCTTTCAACCGATGGAGTGTTCTGATGTGCAAATTCCCATTCTACAGGTAAGGCTTTAACTTTATTTTCAACGATCATCCTAAGTTTCAAGCATTAAACGATACTTCCTCTTCAATATTGTATCACTTCATTATCATGCGAGCTAGTGTCTACTGATTTCGAAGCTAGCAAGAAAGCGCTCCGCCAATTCATTTGGATTAGTCCAGTGAACAAAATCAGTTTGTGCTGCCGCTGCCTTAGGAGATGGTCTCCAAGTGACAATCTTCAGACATATTGCCGTTCTCTCCTATACCGATATCAATCCCATCATCTTTCACTATTGATCCACAAGTTTTATTTAAAGCAGTCTCAATGATTTGAGCGTACGTACAGCCTTAGTTCGAATTTAATGACTCGTGAGAGAGATAGCTTTGCTTTTGAGTGTTAGTACTCTTGATAATTTAATCACCTTTACGAATATCTCATGTTGTGTAACGCGTTTGAGAAGGTATCATTTTAAACAACAAATTATATAAACTTCTCACTTAGGTTATCTTACATTGAAAGTATGTAAATAATCTATTTTGAATGTTACTTGAAAATTATCAGTTATCCACTTTTGCAACTAGATCAAATCTGATGCTGTATAAATAGCCATGCTTTCTGCCAACTGGTTTACTAAAACGATTATGCTACCAGTGTACCTCCTGTCTCCAACGTAATTTCCTTTCGTGACTCTTCTTCTTTTCCAACAGCCTCTTCTTCGTCATATTTACATCATTTTTATCCTTCTTCTTCTTTTCCAGCTTCTGCTTTCATTAATACTCTGTTGTATTTCGCTTCATTTCTTTCATCTTGGACTGTCTTATTCTCCTTTCGAAATAGGTTCCCCAGTCTCTCTAGCGGTTAAGAAACAGGGCTAAATGTTTTTTACAGAGCAGAGTCAGCAAGACTTGCCTTCCTTGAAGCAAAGCCGGTTGCCTGTGGATATTTAGTCGAAATTTCAACACCTGACTTCTAATACCAATCTTTCGTCCAAGGTAGTTAAAAGATAACTTCAATGCTTACTTACGAATTGAAGCGATTATAAGTGAAGTTCTTAATGTTTACCACTGCTCACGTGTGGCGGGTTATGCACACAAAAATAGGTACTGAAATTAATATGACAACACTCGTAATCTAAATCATTATCTGTGCTTGTAACCAGAAATTTGTATGCATATTCATTCCATGGTAGTCTACACATTCAAAAAATGCATTAAAATTCATGTCTTGGTAACCATAACCGCCAAGTAATGTCTCAAATCACGTTCGTCTTGTTTGGAAAGAATAATTACATCATAATTGCCTCAAATTAATTGCATTTCAGAATCGAGCTATACGTTTGATTTATACGAAACTTTCTATGCCACAATGGCGACCAACAGAAAATTGCGCCCTCACAACATCTTACTATCAGAATCGATAATGCCAAAAACAAAACTCGACAGCGATAGTGCTTAATTTTGCAACATTACATTCTTCGTACTTGAAAATACGAAATATCCAATGTCATTCCTGTTTTCAAACACTTGTGCTAGAAATTTATACTTATATGGCTGAAGCGATTTAGAAATAGTGTACGTATTCTTAAATTTGAGACCATTTTCATGAAGGAAGAGGTTAATAATCACATTCGTCTTTCCACAACTGCAACAAAGAGATACTTGATCTAGCCACATTAATGTGACCACCACCTATGTTCAGTGTCAACGCGCAATCACCACTCACAGGTGAAGGTGTCAGCACTGACTGCGAAGGATATAAAGTGCATCGGGGGACGCGGATAACAGTGCAGTCGTCATAATGCTGAAACGGTGAGATCTGTCTGGCGTCCAAAAGGATATGGTCACTCGTTTTCTGGACGAGGCTGCACGTATTTCTGGAACGGATAAGTCTCTAAACTGTTCGCATGCCGCCGCGGTTTTTTTTTTTTTCGTCAGGTCAGCGCGAACGCAATCCCGACTTCCAAAAATTGTGCGCCCTAGAGACGTGCTTTTTTTAAAATTTATTTACTTATTAATACAACATCGTTACGACAATACATGTACAGAAAATTGTAATTCTGAATATCTGAAAGTATATCGTGCACATGAAATCGGTGCCACGCAAAACTGGCTCCGAGGCAACTGTAGTGCAGCACGAGCCACAGATGACAGCAGTGAACAATGGCTACGGAGATGTATGTGGGCGCATAGAAGTGCAACTGTTGAGCCGCTGACCACCTTGATGAATCAAGCGGCTGCCAACAGTGTCTCCTCGATGACTGTTCTGCAAACATAGCTAAGGGGGCATCTGCAGCAGGCACCTGGTTCATGCGCACACGCTGACTTATCTATCGGTGACGCCGGCCGAAGTGGCCGCGCGGTTCTGGCGCTGCAGTCTGGAACCGCGAGACCGCTACGGTCGCAGGTTCGAATCCTGCCTCGGGCATGGATGTGTGTGGTGTCCTTAGGTTAGTTAGGTTTAACTAGTTCTAAGTTCTAGGGGACTAATGACCTCAGCAGTTGAGTCCCATAGTGCTCAGAGCCATTTGAACCTATCGGTGACGAAGTGTGGAATTTGCACTCTAGTACCGAAACTGGACGTCCACTGAGGGGCGACAGGTGGCCTTTTCAGATGAATCACGTATTGCGCTCTGTCAGATAGATGACCATTGGTGTTTAAGATGTGAAATGTGTGAAAGCAATGAGATCATTTCGGGCGAGAGCGCACTATGGTTTGGGGAATGTTTTCTTGGCATTATGTGGGTGAAACTGTCATTCTGGAAGGCACGAAGGTTCGACACAAGTCAGCATCTATACCTGGGGACCACATCCACTCCTCCATGCAGTTCCTTTTTCCTCAGTACAAGGCATCTACCGGCAGGAGAATCCAATATACGAGGGTTGTCCAGAAAGTAAGTTCCGATCGGTCGCTAAATGGAAACCACTGTGAAAACCGAAACATTTTATTTGCAGTAGTTAGCTACACTTTCCAGGTACTTCTCTACATAGTCGCCGCTCCAACTTAGACATTTGTCGGAGCGTTATACCAGATTTCCAACACCATCGTCTTAGAAGGCAGCTGCCCGTGCTTTTCGATAATTTTCTACGCTGCTCTATAGCACGTAGCCTGCGCCCCAGTGTTGTCTTCGTACCCAGCGTTTCATGTGAACAGAGATGATACTCAGGACGAGCCAATTAAGGCTGTGTTGTGGGTGATCGAACACTTCCTATCGGAAAGGCTGCAGGAGCGCCTTCACTGCCCCTGCAGAGTGCGGCTGAGAATTGTCATGAAGAAGGAAGTGCGTGGCAGTTGTGTTAGGTGGCTGCATTCATTTTGTTGTAACAGGTTTATTCATTAACATTTTTCCAATAATCCTTCAGTCACCTTCGAAGTACTCTCCGTTAGACGCGATGCAACTTGTCAAATCTTTTTTCCCATTGTTTGAAGCATGTCTGGAATACATCAATTTTTATTTCATCCATTGTTCTTTTCGAAGCTGTGTTACCTCCTGCACGTCATCATGACGCCACCCTTCTGGCATTTTTTTCATTCGTGGGAATAGGGAAAAGTCATATGGGCCTAGGTCCAACGGATACGGAGGGTGGGAAACGCCTGACCATCCCTGAGATGCCGCATATTGCAGGGTGTCCAGAATAATGTTGGTCTTCTACAGTTATATCACCACGTTGAAAGCGCCCAAACCAGTCGAAAACATGTGTGCGGCTCACAGCATCCTCCCGTAAAGCATTCAGAAGTCTCTGCTGCCGAATTTTTAAGCAGGAAGCAAAAATTCCACAACACCCTTCGTTGCCATATCGACTTCGCATGCAGAACACATCAGAAGTCAAAGAAACACTACACTACGCTCACACGTTGACCAACACACTGATATTGTCTGCATAGTTATTTCCTGAAGATCGCTACTAATCCTTCCAGTGAGAAAATTCCGTACTACGTTACCAAGGGCAGCTCCCTCACAGTCCGGTTTCTCTTGAGTCCTTCTCGTATGTGCATGGTTCGAAGAGCACCCCAATGAATTTACCGTCATTCCCTTGCCATCAAAGTCCCCAGATTTAAACGTAATAGATAATCTATGGGTTCACATCGATTGGGCTGTTCACGACATGGATCCTCGACCAAGAAATCTAGCGCAGCTGGCCACTGCAATGGAGTCGGCATGGCTGCACATACCTATCGATACTTTCTAGAACCTCAATTACTCTCTTCCTCCGTGTGTTGCAGTGGTCCACATTGCAATAGGTGGTAATTCAGGCTTTTGACATGTGCTCACATTAATCTGACATCGCAATTGGACATTTTGTGGTGTTCAACAACGTTCATCAGTAATAGGAACAGCAGAGAGCTGAACTGCATGATTCTTCAATTGCATTTTCTAGCACACTAAGATCTCTTTCGCTTTGCAGCAACTACATATAAGAGCATTGTATAGATTGTAGTACTTCACTCATGATGTGGAATCTGAGCAATGAACAGGAAGGAGAAGACGAAGAAAGGTGGATTTCCCCTTAATTGTGTTATTAACAACTTACCCGTAGAACTTTATTCCTGGTTAGACGTACAGTGGGCTGGAAAGGAAGCTAGTGGAACGGCTAAGTAGAGACGACGCCAGAACTAGTCCATCATATGTATCGTGCAAGGAGAATGACATCACTTATGCAGTGCATGTAGAAAATTTGTCAGATAGGCACCAATCAGAGCAGATTCTAGTTGAAAGTGTATGGCGTAGTGTGAAAGCAAAAGACACTGAGGCCAGTGAAAAGAAAGGTGCTTTAGCAGAGACTGGCGCAACGAAAGAGAAAGTTAACACTATCAAGGCCATTAAAAAAACAGAAAGAAGAATGTACATAATTAGATAAACTGAAAACTAAAACAGTTCGAAGCGAAATCGCTCTTCAAATAGTGATTAATAGCCAACACCAATACAGGTGAACTATTACCACTCGTTCCAACACTGCTGCACTCTCACTTCCTCGAAGATAACGTGATGGAGTTGCAGGCACTGCTAAGGCATTTCATACTGCAGAAGTTACTTAAAAACGATGCTCACAACAAATTTGAAGTCATATTCATACAGTGGATTCAATAGCACTTAGTGAAGGGGATAGCCAGTATTTAGGACTTTGTATTTGATGAAACAAAAATCCGTTAGCACTCTTCGAACAAGAGCGCTTTTTACTATATACTTACAATATTATGTTTAAAAAACGAAAAACGTCACAATTCCGAGATGTGTTTATTAAAGATAATTTACCCAAAATACCTAAAATATGTGAGGCTACAGTTGGTAATGTACAGATGGAATGTAAACTTGGTTCACATTGGTTATCTTACAAGAAAAAGGGTGATGTTCTACATTACTTCGGCAGGTTCGGCAATTTACTGCCTCCTCCGGATATAGTGAGGTATTTCAAAAACTATACAATAAAGAGTAATCCAAAACTTTTAAATCGCCTAAAAGCCAGGTGTGATTGCCTTTGTTAAGAGTTTCGAAACTCTAGATAAAATTGCAACTCTTTTAGCACCATCTGACAATAATACTACAAATGCCATTGAACATAGTGTAACGTTTAGACTATATAGTAAAAACTCAGATACAACTGCTGTCTTTAACTCTAAGCTAAATTTATCTGATTGTGCAAACTTACCCATTATACATAACTACAAATTCATTCCAAATATAAAATCTACAAACAATAACTTCTGCTTTTATAATCAGATAGGTGATCAAGAAATTCTGCACATAGTTACTTTAAAATGTGGAACTTGTGAGGTCGATGACCTTATTTCTGCGTTTCTGAGGGAGATATCCTCATACAACATCCAAAATGACAGATAATGTGATGTGGAGAAAAGAAAAAATCAGTTTCAGACTGAGCGCCAGTTAATACAAAACTCTCTAACGATTAGAGATGTACACTGACGTATATATTGATTTTAAGCACGACGATACTAGTCCGCAGCTCGTGGTCGTGCGGTAGCGTTCTCGCTTCCCACGCCCGCGTTCCCGGGTTCGATTCACGGCGGGATAAGAGATTTTCTCTGCCTCGTGATGACTGGGTGTTGTGTGTTAGGTTTAAGTAGTTCTGAGTTCTAGGGGACTGATGACCATAGATGTTAAGTCCCATAGTGCTCAGAGCCATTTTTTTTTTTTGACAATAAACGTAGAGTCTTAGGTTTTGAGGGGGCGACGGCCTTGCCGCAGTGGATACACCGATTCCTGTCAGATCACCGAAGTTAAGCACTGCCGGGTGTGGCCGGCACTTGGATGGGTGAACATCTGGGCCGCCATGTGCTGTTGCCATTTTTCTGGGTGCACTCAGCCTCGTGATGCCAGTTGAGGAGCTACTCGACCGACTAGTAGCGCCTCTGCTCAAACAAAACCATCATAACGACCGGGAGAGCGATGTACTGACCACATGCCCCTCCTATCCGCATACTCAGCTGAGGACGACTCGGCGTTCGGATGGTCCCGATGGGCCACTCGTGGCCTGAATACGGAGTGCTGAGTGCTTAGGTTTTGAGAGAAATTTAATTGGAAAAGAAACCTTAAACACATGAGATCACCCAGTAAATATTCGGAACGTTAACAGCCTATGCATTGACTGTATCATATCTGTGAGGTCATTGCACGGTGTTGCTTTTATACACATGTTAGATTTAGTTCTGGCCAGCTAGTCCCGTTATTCCACACATCGTATGCCAGTCCTGATAACATACGTTACAGTGTTAAGTAGATCAAGAGCCGGCCGCGGTGGTCTCGCGGTTTTAGGCGCGCAGTCCGGAACCGTGTGACTGCTATGGTCGCAGGTTCGAATCCTGCCTCGGGCATGGATGTGTGTGATGTCCTTCGGTTAGTTAGGTTTAAGTAGTTCTAAGTTCTAGGGGACTGATAACCACAGCAGTTGAGTCCCATAGTGATCAGAGCCATTTGAACCAGTTCAAGGAAACAAACTTGTGGATTTTAGTGCTGAAGAAATAATTGTTAGTCTGCACTTAGGGAACGTAATGTGCACGTCTTCAGGTTGCATATTGTGTCTGAAGAGAAGAAAACAGACACGAAGAAGAAGATGTGTAAGGAAGTGAAAATTGTCTTGACTCCATAGAATTGACAAATACAGGGTGATTCAAAAAGAATACCACAACTTTAGGAATTTAAAACTCTGCAACGACAAAAGGCAGAGCTAAGCGCTATCTGTCGGCGAATTAAGGGAGCTATAAAGTTTCATTTAGTTGTACATTTGTTCGCTTGAGGCGCTGTTGACTAGGCGTCAGCGTCAGTTGATGCTAAGATGGCGACCGCTCAACAGAAAGCTTTTTGTGTTATTGAGTACGGCAGAAGTGAATCGACGACAGTTGTTCAGCGTGCATTTCGAACGAAGTATGGTGTTAAACCTCCTGATAGGGGGTGTATTAAACGTTGGTATAAACAGTTTACAGATAATGGGTGTTTGTGCAAAGGGAAAAGTTCTGGACGGCCGAGAACGAGTGATGAAAATGTAGCACGCATCCAGCAAGAATTTGTTCGCAGCCCAGGAAAATCGACTCGCAGAGCTAGCAGAGAGCTGCAAATTCCACAATCAACTGTATGGAGAGTCCTACGAAAAAGGTTAGTTATGAAACCTTATCGTCTGAAATTGGTTCAAGCACTGTCTGCAGCTAATAAGATTAAAAGAATCGATTTCTGTGATTTTATCCTTGCTCAAATGGAAACAGATGAATCTTTCGTTTCAAAGATTGTGTTTAGTGATGAAGCAACTTTCCACACCAATGGGAAAGTCAACCATCACAATGTCTGTATATGGGGCACTGAGAATCCACGGGAAACAACTCAGTATGAACGTGACTCGCCTAAGGTGAACGTTTTCTGTGCCATTTCAGCCAATTAAGTTTTTGGTCCGTTTTTCTTCGAAGGTGCTACTGTAACTGGACTACAGCATCTGGAGATCTTAGAGAATTGGCTGTTCCCTCAGCTCGAACAAGAAGCACAACAATTCCTATTTCAGCAGGATGGAGCGCCACCACATTGGCACTTATCTGTCAGTAACTACCTGAACGTCAACTACCCGAGGCGATGGATTGGCCGCCAGGCAGCCCGTGACAGAGCACTTCATCGCTGGCCTCCAAGAAGCCCTGATCTTACCCCCTGCGATTTTTTCTTATGGGGGTATGTTAAGGATATGGTGTTTCGGCCACCTCTCCCAGCCACCACTGATGATTTGAAACGAGAAATAACAGCAGCTATTCAAACTGTTACGCCTGATATGCTACAGAGAGTGTGGAACGAGTTGGAGTATCGGGTTGATATTGCTCGTGTGTCTGGGGGGGCCATATTGAAAATCTCTGAACTTGTTTTCGAGAGAAAAAAAACCTTTTTAAATACTCTTTGTAATGATGTATAACAGAAGGTTATATTATGTTTCTTTCATTAAATACACATTTTTAAAGTTGTGGTATTCTTTTTGAATCACCCTGTATAATACTATCATCACTATAATACACAGTAGTGTAAATACTACCATCATCCTGCGTCAGCCCACATTCAACCATGTTATTACTGAAGAAGTAGAAGGAGAAGAAGAAGAGGAAGATGATGATGATGATGACGACGATGACGGTTTCCACGCTGAAAGTGTGTAAAACGTCTCGTTTATGGGCCTGTTAGTCACTTAGAGTATCATAAGTATAAACCGTTTGGTCAACCACGTTAGCCCACATTGATTCTTTACTGAGGGTGACACAAAATAAAAGCACTTACTTACTACCATGCGAGGGTCTTGCGTACATTATAGAAAGACTGTCAATTAATGAGGACTTCGGAAAACTAGTAAGATCAAGTTGAAAATTGTGCTCATCACTTGTTTTTTGAAATTCGGTATCGTTTGAATAACCAAATTATTTTTAATCTGTGCAATCCAAGGTTTGCAACGTAACGCATCTTCTATGTCAAATGACGCAATCGCATTCCAGAATGCTGGTTTGGGAAAGATTAATGAACTAAAGAAGTTTTTTGCTCAAAAAATGGTTCAAATGGCCTAAGCACTATGGGACTTAACATCTGAGGTCATCAGTCCCCTAGAACTTAGAACTACTTAAACCTAACTAACCTAAGGACATCACACACACCCATGTCCGAGGCAGGATTTGAACCTGCGACCGTAACGGTCGCGCGGTTCCAGACTGAAGCGCCTAGAACCGATCGGCCACCAACAGCCAGCGAATTTTTTTGCTGATGATGGACGTTTCAGTGCGGTACGTGTGTTGATAGAGGATTGTAGGAAGATTAACTTATAGGTTTACCATGAACTATTACTGAATAGCAGCAGAGAAGACGCTAAATTTATTACGTCAAATAATGCAGACACCAAGTCGAAAATTGTGATCGAAAAAATATAATGGGAAACGGCAGAGATACGAGTGGCCAAGAAGAAGCAAATATGGAACATGTTAAGAGATCTAAGCTTTCCAGACCTGTGATTTAACAGAAAGTGTTGTACTAGGATTTAGTATATGGACGTGGTGGGTTAAATTAAATACAGCGCTCGAAAAAACTGCCTATATAATTTTAGACTCTCAGAACAACAGGAGTCCGATTGCCAGTTATTGCAGCATGTTCGATGCAACAGACACAACTGTGTGCCGGCCGAAGTGGCCGTGCGGTTAAAGCCGCTGCAGTCTGGAACCGCAACACCGCTACGGTCGCAGGTTCGAATCCTGCCTCGGGCATGTATGTTTGTGATATCCTTAGGTTAGTTAGGTTTAAGTAGTTCTAAGTTCTAGGGGACTGATGACCTCAGTAGTTAGGTCCCATAGTGCTCAGAGCCATTTGAACCAACACAACTGTGTAGAAAAGATGTGTGAATTCATCTAAATATCCCGAATAGAACTATTCAGTCGATTTTAGTTTAAAGAATATCGAGCATGCGTATGAAAATACCGGCCTTATTATTAAGAGAGAGGAATAAAGAGAAACTCACTCACAAGTTGTAGCGTGTTCCGGAAGTGCCTCATACATTTCGTCGATTGTTCACGCGAAGGTGAAGAAACAGTGAAATCGTGTGTCAATGACACAAGAATAGAAATTCAAACAAAAACACTGTTCCCAAAAAATACGTCAGCATACTGCCGGGTTAGTCACGACTCTCTTCCAGCTATCTCACTTTCACCCAACTGGATAACAAGGTATACATATAAATGGGAGATTTGACGTTGTATATCTGAAACGAAGCTCACAATTTCTCGGACGAAGATGACGTCATGATCACGTGATCTGAAGTGCTGGAATCATGGCAGCTATAACTGATAATTAATATGTCCGACAACTCACTCAAGAAAAGGAAATAAACATTTATCTCAAGCTTAAGAAAAAAGTGTGACTGCGATGTTTTCGTTTTTTCCAGCTAATGTCATTGTTTGCCGAGGACTACGCTGCTATGACACTTCTCAGCAGTGGAAGAATGTGGAAGCTGCCCATAAGCTATGAGTGATTATGGCAGGAGGTAGACACCCACAGCGCTTTAGACATCGGCGCTTAGGTTGATGCCGTATTCTTCCACTTCAGGACGGCGTTTGAGGCTGTCCCTCACTGCTGTTTAGTGAAAACAGTAAAAGCTTATCGAATGTCGAACGAGATTTGCGACGGGGTTCAATACATCCTTGCTGACACCGTTGAACACGTCGTTGTTCATGCAAAAAAGTGGACAGATATAAACGTAATGTCGAGGGTACCCAGAGGAAGTATGATAGGGCCGTTACCGTTTACAATGTACAAAGTGATCTATTAGAATGCGTCAGGAGCTCTTGGAGGCTCTTCGCAGATGATACGCTTGTCTAGAAGAAGACAGTAACGATTTGCAGAAAGACTTACAGAGGACTGGAGAATGGCGAAGGGATTGGCAGTTGACCTTCAACGTAAATAAAT
Source organism: Schistocerca americana (assembly GCF_021461395.2). Taxonomy (NCBI): domain Eukaryota; kingdom Metazoa; phylum Arthropoda; class Insecta; order Orthoptera; family Acrididae; genus Schistocerca; species Schistocerca americana. Next base: position 210,259,070 of record NC_060125.1, on the reverse strand, counting down.
TTAACACTTATAAATAAAATAAATCCACTACTGTCGAACTCCCCTATTGATGACAAGCTGTTGGAAACAGTAAGCACCGTAAAATACCTAGGAGTATCTATCCAGAGTGACCTTCATGGAATGACCACATAAAACAAATGGTAGAATAAGCAGATGCGAGACTGGGAGTCACAGGGATAATCTTAAGGAAAGGTCACAGTTCGTAGTAGTTGATGGAAAGCCATCGAGAAAAACGAAAGTAATATGTGGCGTTTCCAAAGGAAGTGCTCTACGCCCTCTGCTGCTCCTGATCTATAAAGAACGTTTTAGGAGCCTTCTTAGATTGTTTGCAGATAGTGTCATCTGTTGTTGTTGTTGTGGTCTTCAGTCCTGAGACTGGTTTGATGCAGCTCTCTATGCTACCCTATCCTGTGCAAGCTTTTTCATCTCCCAGTACCTACTGCAACCTACATCCTTCTGAAACTGCTTAGTGTATTCATCTCTTGGTCTCCCTCTACGATTTTTACCCTCCACGCTGCCCTCCAATACTAAATTGGTGATTCCTTGATGCCTCAGAATATGTCCTACCAACCGATCCCTTCTTCTGGTCAAGTTGTGCCACAAACTTCTCTTCTCTCCAATCCTATTCAATACTTCCTCATTAGTTATGTGATCTACCCATCTAATCTTCAGCACTCTTCTGTAGCACCACATTTCGAAAGCTTCTATTCTCTTCTTGTCCAAACTATTTATCGTCCATGTTTCACTTCCATACATGGCTACACTCCATACGAATACTTTCAGAAATGACTTCCTGACACTTAAATCAATACTGGTTGTTAACAAATTTCTCTTCTTCAGAAGCGCTTTCCTTGCCATTGCCACACTACATTTTATATCCTCTCTAATTCGACCATCATCAGTTATTTTGCTCCCCAAATAGCAAAACTCCTTTACTACTTTAAGTGCTTCATTTCCTAATCTAATTCCCTCAACATCACCCGACTTAATTAGACTACATTCCATTATCCTTGTTTTGCTTTTGTTGATGTTCATCTTATATCCTCCTTTCAAGACACTGCCCATTCCATTCAACTGCTCTTCCAAGTCCTTTGCTGTCTCTGACAGAATTACAATGTCATCGGCGAACCTCAAAGTTTTTATTTCTTCTCCATGTGTCATCTACCGTCTTTTAAAGTCATCACATGATCAAACCAATTGGAAAATGATTCAGAGAAAATATCTGTATGGTTAGAAAAGTGGCAATTCACTCTAAATAAAGAAAAGCGTAAAGTCATACCTATGAGTACTAAAAGAAATCCCCTAATTTCGGTTATACGGTAAATCAGATGAATCTAAAGGCTGTAAATTCACTTAAGGGATTACAACTACGACTATCTTAATCTGGAAAGATCACATAGATAACGTTGTGGGTAAAGCAAGGCAAAGATTGTGATTTATTGGCACAATAAATAGAAAGTAAAACAGTCTAGTAAGGAGACTGCTCTTTGCTTGTCCGCCCTATTCTGGTGTACTGCTGTGCAGTATGGGATCCGTATCAGATGGGACTTACGGAGGACATCAATAAAGTTCAAAGAAGTGCATCTCGTTTTGTATTTTTGTGAAATAGGGGAAAGAGTGCCGTGAATATGATACGCGGATTTGTGTGGCAATCATTGAAACAAAGGCGTTTTTCTTTGAGGCAGGATCTTTTCGCGAATTCCTGTCGCCAACTTTCTCTTCCAAGCACGAAAATATTTTGTTGCTGCCTACCTACACAGGGATAAATGATCATCATAATACAATAACAGAAATCAGAGCTCGCATGAAAAGACTGAAATGTTCAGTTTCCCTCCGTTTGGTTCGAGAAATCAGAATATTCACTGGTACCATCTGACACTTATTGCAGAACTCAATTACTCTTTCTCCCCTATCATTCCTACCCAAGCCACCACGTTCCCATGATTATTAGATTTGAATTACCTATTCTAGACTTTCATTCACTTCCTCTATTTCTTCATCTTCCATTTGCAATGTCGCCATCGCAGCATCCACTTCCTTAGCGAACTTCCAATGCCTCTCATCATGCCTCACTACCTCAGCATCTCACTTCCTTCAACATTGGTTCTTCCGTAAGATTCTTTTGGACCTTCAGTCTACTCTTCATCATTACCAAATTGTGACCTGAATCTATGTGTGTTTTTGGGTACGCCTTGCTGTCCAGTATCTGATTACGAAATCACTAACTGACGATGATGTAATCCAGCTGGAATCTTCACGGGTTTCCTGCTGGTCTCTTCCAACTATACCTCATCCCTTTGTGAGATGCTGTCTCTGTAGAACATAAGCCCATAGTAACTGACAGCATTATAAAATTCACGGACATATTTTAACTGAAAATTCGACAAATGGCGCAAGAATGCACGGCCGCAGAAAGTAAAATAATCTAGACGTGAATGTGTACATTGCGTGAGAGGTAATGAACACAATGCGCCGAACAAATAACACAGACGCTTTCCTTTGAATATCGGAAAATCCCGAACCCCAAAGGGACTCGAACATGCTGTCACCCAGTATCGTAATCGAAAAAAGAAATGCTTCCATAAAAAACGACTAGACAAGTGCTTCACTTCATTAGCCATCATTGTGGGAAGGGGAAAGACCTGAGCGACGTAGTATGCGTTGCTGAAGACACAGCTATTCAGGATCCGAATTTTCTGAAGTAAGTCAAGGGAATGCTGTTCATGTTACATTTCCCTGTAACCGAGTTCCAATTAAGTGTAGCCATAGTAATTGGAGAACGATCAATTTTCACTCCCAAAGACTTATGGTGATCGCCGATCGTTATCCAGGAAATGACAGCATGATCAAAACGCTTTAAATTCATTAACAGATATTTGCTTCGTTGATGCAGGCGCCGGATACAAGGCAAAGGGCATCCACAGTAGCCTTGAGCAACAGAATCACAGCAGCAGAATTTAGTGCCACCATTACGTCGTCCGCGTATGCGCGATCCGAGATCGTTGTTCCCCAGAGTGTCCATCCTTGAAATGAACAGCCAACCTTCGAAGAAGGAGCTCAGGTGCTAGAACAAAATACGATATCTATAGCGGACTTCCCTGAGGAAAAATCCTATGGATGGTAGTCGGGGATGTCAGCTGCCCACGGGACAGCCACAGAAGTTTGTAAAAACGTTAACACACTGGACAAGACCCTTCGCGCGTCAACAGTGAACCTATAGGGTTCCAGTACCTGCAACACGGTCGAATGCCTTGTCAGAATCCAAAAGCGCCAGAGCACAGGGGAACAGAAGTAACAGCGGCCACCGATACGATGTCACAAGATTCAGCCTCTTTCATCAGAATAGTTCGATCAGGAATACAACTTTGATGGTCAGCAACTATTTTTTCCGTCGCCCCCTCACTCCCCCCCCCCCCCCCCCCCCACTCTAAAGGCGGGCTCCTCAGTGGTCTCAGCAGTGAATCTTGACACTCATTGATAAAGTAATTAAGCAGGTTAGCAACTCGAATTTTGTTGCTAGGTATTAAAGAGTGCTGGCTTATACATTTATTTCTTTGACCGATAATCGGGTGACAGCTGAACTGCGGATCACGTCTTTGTACCAGTTTATCTGTGATTTCTGTGCAGAATCGGATGAAATTTATCAGTTGCTGCCTGGCCAGAACTTTTAGCAATTAACAAAATTTTGCCTACCTTAAAAGAGTCGGCCAACCCTCTCCAACTTTCCAACATTTTGTTCAAAGGCAATGTAAAAGTAGTACCTAACGCAGGCCACATCATCCAGGACTGGTGAATTACAACAAGGTGATCTGACAATAAGGTCATAAACATATTCACAGTGAAGAAATTTAAACGTGCAGCATTAGGTCCAGGCATAAGTCTGTGAACCAGAGTTCGAACTATCAAATCGGATGACATATTACAGGAAAGGGTACCTCATACAGCGCAACATAAAATAGATGGAAGCCATGCATAATGTCCTTCTGTGGCGTCACAACATTGCCGTCCTCCATCTTAAGAGACTAGCGCGGGGTAGCCGTGCGGTGTAGGGCGCCTTGCCACGGTTCGTGCGACTCCCCTTGTCGGGGTTCGAGTCCTCCCTCGGGCATAGGTGTGTGTTGTCCTTAGCGTAAGTTAGTTTAAGTTAGATTAAGTAGTGTGTAAGCCTAGGGGCCGATGACCTCAGCAGCTAGGTCCCATAGGAACTGACCACAAATTTCCAATTTCCATCTTGAGAAATGTAATACAAGCACGTCTACGACGAGTCTGGTGTAGAATCAGACGATATAGAGAACTCAGTTCATCCGCTACCAAGGAACGTGTTGGGATCCATTCTTGACCCTTATATTTGGAGCTGTTTCAACTGCAACAATTGCGTCTTTACATCCCTGACGTCCGAAAACTGTATGGGAGCTTGATATACGCTATCATAAGTGTTACGGAAGAGTGACAGTACAACTCTTTCGTTCTCCGAAATTCTCGCTCTATATCAGCACAGAATCGTATCAACGTTTATCAGAGTTTCTGCTTTGCCAGATGAATCCGCGATTGCAAAATGAAAGTTTATCACGCAGTTGTACGGGTACTATGGTCCTGTTCTTCCCGGATCACCTCATCTCGTGAGGGATCCTCCAAGTGCATCATATCCAGCGTACAAGGCGATCGAAACAATTCAATTGACTTTCGCGCGTGATTTAAAGCAACAGTCACTACGAATTCATCCGTGAAACTGGCGGGAATCAATCAACAGGGATCAATCAACAGCGAAAGCATTATCACGCAACCAATCAGATAATGAAATCTATCAAGCCTACCGTTAGAAGCAGCAGTAAAATAGATAAATTTGACAAGAATGCTATATTTATAGACCCAAACGTTTGCCGTTTCAAGGAACGAACTAAATTCTGCAGTTTCCGACAGAAATTACAATAGGGAGTGTGACTCAAGGGACGCAATATACAGTTAAAATCACTCTATGGACGTTTCCGTAACAAACTATTTCTTCCTTACAAAATCGGGTATGGTCCAAAGTGTATCCGGAACCGAACGGTGCATAAAGGTGAATCAAGTTCAGATGAAAAAAAGTACTGCCTATTGCTCCACCATTGTCAAGAAATTCAGCCCCTTCGATGGGAATGTCCTCCCTAAAAAACAATATTGTCCCCATCGAACATTCGGGAGCTACATTAAACACATTGCAAAAGGGGGGCGAAAAAGCGAGTGACCTGAACTTAAAATGCCTTCGATGGTGTTGAGGCACAGTCATACAGTATTGTTTGAAAGAAGACACCGTCATTTGTCAGTATACTTCCACAGATTTCCAATGTACAAACTAGATTTCGACTTTTACGTCATTATCGACTTCAGTGCTAAAAGCAAGAATACGCAACATATAACATAAACTGAAAAATTGAAATATTTTAAAAATATTAGATGTAAGTTGGTGCATTTACATCTTAGACCATTAATGTACTTTTCTGTGTATTGTGCAGGATGACATATTATTTCACGCTTTTATCGGATACAACGCTAAAAGCTAAATGTGTAAATAATGGGCCTTAATATGGACACATTAAATGTAAGCAGATGTAGAGTTACCAGAGATGCACTTACTTCTTAGACGAACCTCATTTTTCTGTGTACTGTGCCCGGTAACATAAATTCATTTCGACATATTTGCTTAACATGATACAAATCGTACAAAATTAACGTCTTGGAAGAATGCAAGGCATTATCGTACAACCCCAGCATATCTGGGAAAATCACTACAAATCAGGCAAACACAAGACCATTCAGACGTAACTTTGAAAGTGATGTCAAAGAATATAGACTATGGAATCCATTGCACATAAAAATGTAGGAGTATCACGGATGTACGCTTACTAACGTTAGGTGTCATCGGACCAAATGTTATTACCTTTTTTAGGCGGCATTGTGAATCATAATCTTTGAATTTACACATAAAAATAATATAGCTAATAATATGAAGTGAATGTACGTCATGTAGTATGAAGAAACCAAAGTCCGTAAGTAACGGACGAAACAAAATACGAAAGCCAATGAATCAACACGTAACGATGTAGTAAGCACCAGGAATAATATAAAAAATATTAACTATAAGAATTGGAACGAGGGGGGGGGGGGGGGGCGAAGCGAGACTGTGGCAAAGGTAATGGGGAAAAGAATGGGAGGAGATAATGTTACGCGAAAGTCTTATAAGATTAAGAAAAAGAAAGTGAAGAGTGTGACTGAAGGGTTAGAGGGTTTTGGAATGGCGAGTGAGACCGAACGGTAGATGGCAGTCAGTGAGATGAGTAAGTAGGAAACGTATTTTAGAAGCAGATATATGCAGGAGAGGAGGGTAGAAGGGAGAGGGTGGAGGGGATTTGGAGCAGGGTAGGCAGCAAAAGGAACATGGGTGGATATTTATCTTAGTGTTGAAATTGGATAGATCAGAATGGAGGTGAAGGGGTGGGAGAAGACTTATGAGGGGTGGGGAGAACAAGGATCTCTGCAGTTTCGCCCTCTTCCCCTTCCCAAACCCCTTCTCCCCTCTCATCCTTCCAGTCACATTCTTCAGCTCCTTCCCTTTTCTACATGTTATACGACGTTCACATAACAATATATTCCTTCGTTCTTTTCCCCACTGCTTTGTCCCTAGCTTCCCTTCCCTCCTCTCCCTCCCATTCCCCCTTCACCGAGTTTGACAATCCAATTCTTACATTTTTTTAAAATAATTGATGGCACTTGCTATACGGTTATGTATGGTTCATTGGATTTTGCATTTTGTTTCGTCTGTTCGTTACAGACATTGGTTTCTCCATACTACATAAAATATGTTCACTTTATATTATTAACGACCTCATGTTTACATGTAAATGCAAGGATGATGATTCACACTGCCGCCTCCAATGGTGATCACATACGGTCCGATGACACCTAACAGCAGTAAACATACATCTGTGATAGTTCTACATTTTAATGTGCAAGACATTCCAGAGTCTACATTCTTTGACATCGCTTTCATAATTACGTCTCAAAAGCATGTACTACTGTTATGTTGCCTTACTTTGTACTGATTTTCCCAGATATGATGCGGTTGTACGAAAATGAGCTGCATTCCTACAAGAAGTTAATTTTGTACCATTTATATTACGCGGAGCAAACGTGTTGAACTGTGTGTATTTCATTCCGCACAGTACACAGCAAAATGATTTGAGTGGTCTAAGAAGTAAATGCTTCTCTCGTAACTGTACATCAACTTACAAGGGTAAGTCACTTATTATCCGCAAAGTAGTTGTAAAATTTTATTGTACTCAAATAGGAAGCATACAAGAACATCGTTTTTCGATAAAGTCTCATTGTGTTTCAACGCGCTAGGTCCATCGTTGTATAACCTTCCTGATGTCCTCATTAAATAAGGTTCTCGGCTGAGATACGAGCCAGGAATTCGTCTGAGGCAAATCGACGGGCCCTTACTGCCTGCCAGAGTGGACGAAACAAGTGATAGACAGGAGGGTCAAAGTCGGGACTATATCGAGGATGATCCAGTACTTCAAATTTGAGTTTCTGGAGCGTTTCAGCAGTGTGGGCAACATTATGCGTACGGGCATTGTCGTGCAACAACACAACACCTTTTGACAGCCACCCTCGGCATTTGTTTCGAATTGCAGGCTTTAGCCTGGCAGTAAGCATCTCACCGCAACGCACACTGTTTATTGTTGTGCCCCTTTCCCCACAATGTTCCAGTACTGGAACTTGTGCGTCCCAAAAAACCGTAACCATCAGTTTTCATTCGGACGGTTAGGTCTTGAACTTTTTCTTGCACGGGGAATTTGGATGTTTCCATTTCATACTCTGCCGATTACACTCCGGCTCGTAATCATGGATCCATGTTTTGTCACCAGTGATGATTCTGTCTAAGAAGTGGTCCCCTTCGTTACCATGGCGATCCAAATGTTTACTGCATATGTCCAAGCGCGTTTATTCATGCAACTGTGTGGTGTTTTGGGACCCATATTTCACAAACATTACGAAATCCAAGTCTGTTGTGGATGATTTCGTAGAAAGAACCGTGAATAATTTGCAGACTATGTGCCACTTCGTCAAAAGTTAATCGTCTGTCTAAGAGAATCATTTCACGTGAACGCACAGTGGTTTCTTCATTTGTAGCGGTAAACGGTCGTCCGGCTCCTTCATCGTGCGTAACACTTGCGCGACCATTTCGGAATTTTTCAATCCATTCGTAGACACTTCTTTGCGGCAAAAAACTGTTCCCGTACTGTACCGAAAGTATTCGATGAACTCCGGCCCCTGATACGCATTCTGTCCACAAAAAAAAAAAAAAAAAAAAAAAAAAAACGGATCACTGGAAGTTGCTCTCCTTTGGTGCAAATAGATAGCGGAGCAGCCATGATTAACAGCACGGCGGCGATAACGAAACTAACCTAGCAGCTTGAAAATTGGAAAGATATAACAACAAATAAACAAAGCAATGCGCGATCAACGTAAAACGACAGTACTACCTAAATAAACAGAAACATAAATAAATTGCCAGCAATAATTGACTAACCATCGTATAACTAAGATGTAAGTGCATCAGCTAGCATCTAATATTTTCCTAATTTTTCAGTTTTTTACTTGACGTCTAACGTTTGCCTATTTTTGGTTTTTGCGGTGGACTCGATAACGGCGTGAAAGCCGAAACCTGAACTGCGCTCTGGGAATATATGGTCACATGGCGGCATGTCCCTACAAAAACAACGAATTGAACTTCATTTGCGAATACGACGACCCACAGGAATCACAGATAAATTCATGAAATGAAGTGAGCCGCAGTTCCGAACCCACCCGATTAACATTCAAGGAAAGAAAAGGATAAGCCTACAGGCTTCAACAACTAGGAACAAAATCCCAGCTGCTGAGCTACAGCGTGTGTCAGGATGTATTTCTCACTTCGACAGTGGGTGGGGGTCTTGCACCCCGCCTTTTCTTTTTACGAGGAGCTACGCGCTCAGGATGAGCATGTTGTTTACAGTGACTACAAGGCAATACAGTACCTGCATTTAGGGACGTAAGCGGGTCTTGAACGTTATCCAAAGTAGATGAGAAAAAGGAACCTCAGGGGCCCGCACTGCAAAATTGGATCTTTGTTAATCACATCGACACATAAGAGAGGGGTAAGCCAACACAGCATCTGGGTCATCAGGTAGTAATCCCTGGGTACTAATCGCCTGCACAGCACTAACAACAGTAGGTCTCCCCGATCTTACTTGAATGACTGACATCTAGGAACATTTAGGTTTAGGGGCAACTGAGAGTGTTGCTGTTGATTAATTGATACACAAGAAGACGCATCGACTTCCCTACCCTTGGGTGGTTCTGGAGAAGTTCCCTTACTATAAGTCGAACACAAGGAGAAACACTAGAGGTGTCAGCCGCTGTTTTTGCCCTACCGACCCCATCACGAGTGCAGGACTCAGCAGTACAAGACACAACAACTGACAAACTTATTCCACGGAGGCGTGGGTGAGTAGCAGACGTATCCGACTCCTCACCGTATTGTGTAAAACGTTCCTTATTTTGAACTGCACAGATCACTGCAGGCTTGGCAACAATAATTTCGGGACTCTGCTGCAAGGATAGACTCAGTACGTCTGGAGCCGTAAGTTGTACGTCCATCTGTGCTTCCATTACATCCGGGGAACCAACCTCATGAGCAGTGGAAGCGAGATAGCTAACGCCGACTTTCGTTGCTGTTCAGATGAGTGATTGAATAAAAATAACCATTGAAGACAGTCACACTTTAGATGTCCACTTCCATTACTGAGAAAGCACGAATCCACATGTCTGCTATATGTCACATGAATGCAGTAACCTCAGACGTGTAGATGGGAAGTAATGTTATATTTGGCTAACACCTCCACTAAACTGATGCTGATAAAATACTGCACACTCTATTGAATGGACCAGCACTTGGGTCGTATAGACCTCACATCACAATAAGGGAGCAAAACCGCCTCATGTAAGTTGTTGTCAACATGCGGCAGGGGATCGAACCCTTGGACATTTATGTTATACAGTTCTGCGTTAGCAAGAAGTACCACACATATGGAACCGTCATTATGCCAAAATAGGACTTGGAACCATTACGGAAAAGCAGCCTATCATCTTGAAATGGAATCAAGAACATAAGGAAAAAGACATAGCTATCAGAGTCAAAATCGGTAGTATGCATCTGATCAGACGTTACAGGAGTGGTATTGGCTAACAGTCATGAATCTACAAAGATCCTGGCTACACTTTTCGCAGAACACACTTGGAAATGTGCTCAACACAATGGAGCAGACTACACTGCTATCAGCAGATACACACAACAACTGACACTATGGCCAAACTACTACGTGACACACACGGAGACACAAATAGTACGGAGGAAGAGCTGTCTAGGCACGTGCAACACTGCTACGATGCAGAAAACTAACAATCCTCCTGTGCAGGACATGAGGCAGAATTGCCCCTAGACCACAGGTGTTTTGTATGTGGTGCCAGTGAGCGGAACTGCCCATGTTGTTTAATAACGAAATAAATGTAACGCTATTGGACAATAAAAGGAATAGAATGGTTTTATAATAAAATTTGTAACTGAAATTAATTAGCAGAATGAACCTTGTTATTCAACAATGAAAGAAATTAAGTACTTTTTCGTAATAAAATTTATATTTGCAGTATATTTCGTTAATTTGATGCTTGTTCCCACCCTTCAACGTATTAGACAAAGAGATAGTTCATTGTTGATCTCTCATATTGACGAGATATAGCTCTCATTACTGATTTCACTGTAATTAGTGTGAAAGCAGGAACAGCTTAAGAACTGCATCATTCAGTGTGTAAAGTAGAGCTGAAGAGAGTGGTTACCATCAAAGGAGTTGATGACCTTCATCAAGGTGATCTGCACATTCCAAATACAATTCAGCTTCTAAATATTTACTAACAGTAAGTGATGTGTACTCTAAATATGTATGGGCTGCTGCTCTGACGAAGACCTGTACTGAGACCGTTGGCGCATTTAGAAAAATATACGGAAAAAGTAACAGGATTCCGAAAAATTCATCAACAGCGTTAGGTAAGAAATATTACAATACACATTTCACGAACCTAATGGAAAAATATAAGACTAACCGTTATTCACCGTTCTCCAACATTAAATCCTCAGTTGTGGAGTGATACAATAGAGCCATTGAAAGAAACATCATTAAATATTTCGTTGCTCAGCTTTCTTTCGTATGGATTGTTATAGTAGATAAACCAGAATGTCAGTACAATCATGCAAACGTAGAACAGCTGCAAGTAATAGGAGACTTATCAGTGCAAAAGATAACAGCATTTTGTCAACTGTGTATAATACAGTGAAGATGATAGATCCACAAAAACTAAATTGGAAGAACGCGATATTGTTAGAATTAGTGAATACTAATCATTTTTAAAGAACAGATACAACCCAAATCTGTTTATCACGATATGCCTAATTTGAGCAGTTCAGGAGACAAACCCAAGTACATGTATGTTTGTAACATTACCTGCCATGGCATGTACCAGGAGTTTTCTGCAGCAGAGGACTACAAAAAACAGATATCCATCCACATCTGTAATTGAAAAGATATATATGAAAGAAAAGAAACAAAGTTTTCATAAAATGGCTGGTTTTGATGAATCTCACAATTTCTATATTATTTTGTAAGACAATGCAGGTGCAAGCAATGAGCTGTATATGGAAGCCAGTCTTTTTGTACTTTTGCTGTACGACGGGGAATTTTATACATTTTATTAGAACATGGACGGTTTGTTACAGTTTTGATGTAACATGGAGGCCAGTTTCTTACAATTTTGGAGCAAGTTACAACAGTTTTGTGGTAAGTTGATACGATTTTAGCGACAGTTGACATATTTTTGCGGGCGGTTTAATTGATTTTGTGGAAGCTGAGACAGTAAAACTAGTTGATACAGTTTTGGGAGAAAGTTGACACAGTTTCAGTGACAGTTTATATATTTTCTGGGGCAAGTTGGTATAGTCTGCAGGGAAGTTGGCACAGTCTTTTACAGGATTGGGGAGGGCTTTCTTGATACAGCTTTGGGAGCAAGTTGGGTGGGGAGGGGGAGGGGGAGGCTGAATCATTGCTGAGGCAAGTTGATGCAGATTTAGGGGAAGCTGATTTAGTTTGGAGGCTGGCTGAGATATTTTTATTGTAACCTGCACGGCAGTTTGATACATTTTTCTGCAATGTCACACTGGTCGATACTTGACAGTTCACTTCGTTAATCACAAGCAGATGTGTGCTTGTTTGTGTTTGTGAATTACAGAAGCTAATATCTTATATTAATATCTCTGATTTTCTAGTGAAGGTTATGGAAACAGAATCTATCTTTGAACTTTTCAACATTGTTGTGTACCAGTTTAATATGATGTTTCTTAAACACAGAGTCGTACATTGTATGTTATTTTACATAAATATCCTTGACTTTCACAGATATAATATGTATCTTTGACATATTCAAGTAAATGTTGTCTAACATTTTACTTCATACAAATTAACTTGTTGCCACTTTTATACAAATGACTGTCTCATTTTAATACTCCACTGAGATTGGTTGGAGAGTGGGAGCAAGAGGGGGGACGGGGTACAAATTAGGACTGGTCTACTTCTGCCATCTTCAGTTCCTTTTTTCAAAATATTTTCCACTCGCATAACTGGGCTTATTACACCATATTGGATTTTTATTTACTGGAGGTAGGTGTTTGGGGAGGGGTAATGTGGACAAAGATGGATGACATGATTGATAAGGATGATGATTTTAGTGATAGAAATTGTGACATAACTGATAAGAGTAATTATAAGATCAGTGATAAAGAAGTCTTGTAATGTCAAGTATAAATAAGTTCCCATGGAATGTCATAGATATACAACTTCTTTGATTGTGGAAGCCTGCTTCTTAGCTTTTCATGAAACGTTCAACCTCTAATATCACCTTATGGTTCTGTACAGGTCTGCCATGCGATGGTATTTTCTTCTGGAGTGCCATGTCGAGTGAATAAAAGGGACAGGGAGTATGATTCAAAACTTAATACTCCAGAGAAGCAGCATATGTGGCTCTGTCCCAATCATAATGAGCTGAGGTGTTCTCAAGGATCTATAATACTACCTGTAATAACTTTCCACAATCCTTAATCTTGCGATAATTCTGTACCTTCTTCAGGAGATTTCAGTAGCATGTTCCAGTGACTATTTGCATCTTATGAGCAAAATCTGTTAGGGTGACACCATGGCAGGCTCAAAAACCTCTGTTTCAACTTCACATTTTTTGACAGTGAGGAATCTCCATCTTTTCACTTGTAGGATTGTTCCTCTGCCTCAGAGTCTTAGTGATACTCCCAACCCTCGTCCATGATGATTAGGTGACTCAAGAACTAATGTGGATTGGTCTGACACAGCTGCAAAATTTTTTTCCTTAAATGTCAGTGTGACCAATTGGGTGAACTTTGTCATGTTAAAAATGTTGGATTGCTGCTGAAAACTGGTGGATCACGGTTTTCTCTATTTCAACAATTCCTTGAGTTATGGCATTCCGGCAGTAGCATACGTACCTATGGGGCTTTCAGGCCACGTTTGAAGTTTCTGCTATTAGACGACACAGCTGTCATCGCACGACGTTTTTGCAGGTTGCACTGCAATGTTTCACTTCAGCAAGCGTCAGTTTTAGGAAGAAGAAGATAAGGCATCATATTCTACATTAGAAAAATGAAATCGATGATATTTGTGGGCTAATATCGTTTTTATTTGCATTTGAATTACATTTACTTGGGAAGCTTCGAGGGAAGTTGCAATATTCACCGATCGGCACTATGGTGTCAAAGATCTCTAAAACTCAGCTTCCCATAGTCAGCTGCTAAATATTAACATACATCTGACGAAATAAGACACATGTAAGTGGCCATGCCAGTGCCAAATAGACACAATGTTTTGGCAAGCAACAATATTGCCATTATCAGGTGATGGTAATAAAATTGATTGCTTGTCGAAATATTGTGCCCACAGAATTTCGACGATCAGTTGTTCACCTGTGAATCATTTCAACGTGAAGTTGACTGTCAGAAGCTGCGGACTCTTACCAAAAATCTAGTCCAGATCCCTGATGTAAAAACAAACGTACACGCTCATACACAAACAACGTAGCTAAAACACAACAACCTGACAAAGTACTCCCAGTAAGTGACAGCCCCAATAGCTTATGAAGCAGCTGACACAACCACATCCTCATGTGCAGACACCCCTCTTCACTGCCCCCCTCCCCTAGTCGCTGACACCCAGTGTGTATAAGCACTGTCACCATCTGGTGGGAACAAGTCTTGGCTCGATAGGACTCAGCTTACTGACTAATCACTTTTGCTTGTTGAAAGCAGTTCAAGTTCGCTTATCTGATGTCTGATGAGACATGCTGGTATCTGCATATGCCCCCTGAAACACACCCCTAGTGTCTAATATCCACTGGACATATACACACATAAAAAAAAGTTTTGCATCACCCTGGTTCCCAGAACTCCTGGAGATAGTCGTTGACTGTGGGTATAGTATCACAGACACAGTCCCTTTGACTGTTCAGAGACGTCACTAAATTACCCAAAGCTACAAACAACCATGCATGAGCAGCCCCTATTAGATAGAGGGGGTCTGACAGCCAATCAGTTCCTGTGATTCCATCAGGACGGAGGTACACGACTTGTGTTGTCTGTAGGTTAACCATGCCTAGACGGTGAATACCACGGTTAGATCGCGTCCGCATTATTACTCTGTGCCAAGAAGAGCTCTCAACAAGTGAAGTGTCCCAGTCTCTCGGAGTGAACCAAAGCGATGCTGTTCGGACATGGAGGAGATACAGAGAGACAGGAACTGTCGATGACATGCCTCGCTCAGGCCGCCCAAGGGCTACTACTGCGGTGGATGACCGCTACCTACGACTTATGGCTCGGAGGAACCGTGATAGCAACGCCACAATGTTAAATAATGTTTTTCGTGCAGCCACAGGACGTCGTGTTACGACTCAAACTGTGCGCAATAGGCTGCATGATGCGTAACTTCACTCCCAACGTCCATTGCGAGGTCCATCTTTGCAATCACGACACCACGCAGGAGGATACAGATGTGCCCAATAACATGCCAAATGGACCGCTCAGGATTGGCATCACTTTCTCTTCACTGATGAATGTCACATATGCCTTCAACCAGACAATCGTCAGAAACGTGTTTGGAGGCAACACAGTCAGGCCGAACGCCTTAGACACACACTACAGCGAGTGCAGAAAGGTGGAGGTTGCCTGATGTTTTGGGGTGGCATTATGTGGGGCCGACGTACGTCGCTAGTGGTCATGGAAGGCGCCATAACGGCTGTATGATACGTGAATGCCATCCTCTAACTGATAGTGCAGCCATGTTAGCAGCATATTGGCGAGGCATTCGTCTTCATGGACGACATTTAGCCACCCTCCCCCCGCCCCGCCACTATCGTGCATATCTTGTGAATGACTGCCTTCAGGATAACGACATCGCTCGACTAGAGTGGCCAGCGTGTTCTCCAGACATGAACCCTACCGAACATGTCTGGGACAGATTGAAAAGGGCTGTTTATGGACGCCGAGACCCAGCACTCACTCTGAGGGATATAAGCCAAATCGCCATTGAGGAGTGGAACAATGTGGACCAGCACTGCCTGGATGAAGTTGTGGATAGTATGCCACGACGAATACAGGAATGCATGAATGCAAGAAGACATGCTACTGGTTATATGAGGTACCTGTGTGTACAGCAATCTAGACTACCACCTCTGAAGGTCTCGCTGTATGGTGGTAAAACATGCAAATTGTGGTTTTCATGAGCATTAAAAAGGGTGAAAATGATGTTTATGATGATCTCTATTCCAATTTTCGGTACAGGTTCAAGAACTCTCGTAACCGAGGTGATGTAAAACTTTTTTTGATGTGTGTAGATTACTATTAAAGATCCAGCAGGTGGCAAACTACACATACACATCGTCAGCTTCTGGTGGTATGACATAGTTTTAAGATACACTGGTTTACACCGTCTGCATATAAAAAATTATTGGTTTTGGTGTGAGAATAATTTTTTAGGTTCGATTAGATAACACATGTTCCAGTGCATACTATTTGAGTTCTGAATGCATGTTCGTATAGAACTTCCAATTACCAATCACTTCGTAATGCAAGATGATTTTTACACCGTAGTACAAGGGATACTGACATGTTTGTTATTATTAGCAGAAGATTGCAATCTTTCATTACCTTTCCATAAATTACAGCTACAAGTTCTTTCTTCATATATGTCTGTATTTAATAATCATTAACCATTTCACTTCACATGCAATGAATTTTACTTACATGTTAGATGAACACCCTCGCTTCAAGACTTCGTCAGTTATGCAGATGCATGTACCACTCTTGAGTTTCATTGTTCCCTTGTTTTTACATAAGATTGACTTTATGTTATTACTTTTTGTGCAAATATATAAGAGAAATATTATATTCATTGCATCCAGATGCAGATTCGGACACTATATGGTTATGTTTCATATGCTTCCAAAAATATTTTTCACCTGTTAGATAAAAGTTTTTCATAAAGTACATTTCTTAAATCTGTTACTGCCCCTAACACATTTCAGTACCTGTTACCAATAATAGCTTTTGTTCAAATTCACTTATCTACCTGTATGACTGGTATACAGCTACAGTGCATATAGTACATGTAACCTGGTATGCTTATTGCCTTTTATGTCAGTTCTACTACAATGAGTGATACTAGTTCCAATAATAGTTTACTTTAATCTGAATATAAAAAGTGTTGACACGGTTACCATCTCATGTTACAATTGAGAAATGATATTTTCTTAATATGTTAGTATAATATGAATTTATTATACACATACTTTAAAATACTCATCAAACATCAGAAAATGGATTTGATTTATGATAACGAGATATCCTCAGTACTTTCTCTTCTTATTATACCTTTATAATCGTTGTATATATGTCAGTTGGAATTCTCACGTTCCTCACCTCATATAAATTGACAAAGCACTTAGAGCTGTATATTTTTTGTAACCCATGATGGGGTTTTACATGATGTGACATATTCTATGTTTGCCTAACTGTATAGTTCGCTCTTTAGTATTTAAGAATAAGAGCCTTTGAGTCCAAGGTTGCATGAACGTCAACTCACGGCTTATATTACCAGTTACCCTAAACTTATGTCATCTCTTATTTAAGGTGCAAGCTTCAGATGTGTTGTTGAAAGTCCTGTCTTCTCAAAGTAAAACTGTAAAAATACATGTTACTGCACAACTTACAGACTGTAATTCTCAGCATATAGTCTGACGACATTTGTAAGTATAGCCCATATTTTTAGACGTCCACACTCAAGTTACTGGTCATCTGCTATAAGGTCTAAGTACAACATATTTAACACATTGCTTTAGTCAGCAGTAACTGAGATGATATTACCCATTACCTGTGGTCTACGTTCCATGTAAACAGGCATACAGAATTAAAGTTATAGATTACACTAGAACTTGACTTATGAGTTATATCACCCATTACTCGAGGTTTAGGTTTCACGGCTTCTGTCACCTGATGTTTAAGTCTCACGTTTATGTTATCTGATTATTGGGATTTATGAAAGTTGCCAGTCTGACGTTATATTACGAGATCAAAGAGTCATATTCTTTCTAATTAGATTTATTTTTTGTCTTTGCTGAAACCTTCTGCTAACGAATAAATTAACTTCCCATGCTGCCTTCATGTCAGTAAACCAATACCCTTAACAGCTAGATATACGCATTCAGTAGAATTACCACCCAGTTGCATGTGTGCTAAACAAAGACCATGCTGTATGTCTCCTATTGTTGGCCGTTAATTCCTACGTGAGGAAGATGTTACATCAATACTGATTGCTACTCTCTTTAACATGATTTTAAGGCTGAAGAGCACTAATCGTTTATTACAAACAGATATTTTCTAAGTATATTTTTAGCGTTTCTCGTGCTTCTGTTAGTCTACATACACTAGTAACCTCTTTTACAATTTATCACGTAGCATAATGTTTCCACAGTCCTAGTCCACTACTCAATGTGTGAATTTCAAATCATGTTTATTAGGTTTCATAAAATATTGACATATAGTGTTTATAGCTAATTATTATAAGGTCAAACTTGCTACAACTCTGCTTTATAAATTGTATGAAGTAAAGTTACCTCCATATTTTTTAAATCAACGTTACTATGAAACAGATGGGCCGTTACAAATTTTTTCTACTAACAGAGATACAAGAATGGGCTATTGGTAACTAAGGTTGACTACCTTTCGCTAGATTAACGAGTCCCACGGTGTTTAATGCAGGTAAGTACCTGCTGTAACACTAATGTCGATATGCCACATTGTCAGATTATGTATCCATGTTGTTTTTCAGGCGAATGGACAACACGTCATTACTATATTTTTGTTACTGTAATCTTTGACTACACCAAAGAACATTTGTAAACTTTAGGTATTTATTCTTTATCTTGATGTTTGAACCAATTTCCCACAAACTTTTTCACGTCCTCGTTGTCCTGGAACGCCTTCCACGTAATGCTTCCATCGGTGCAAGAAACAAATGGAAATCACAAGGTGCTAAATCAGGACTGTAAGGGGAATGAGGCAGTAATTCCCAGCTCATTTTGTCGATGGTTTCACGGGTTAGTTGAGCAATATGAAGACGTGCGTTGTCTTGCTGGAGAATCACACTTCTCCTTTGAGATCCATGACACCTCTCTCTCATAGCTAGCTTCACCTTGTTTAAAATCAAATCCGAGTAGCACTGGCTGCTCATTTTACGCTGCTCTTCGAGATAATCACAAAAACTGGGGATTCAGCATCCCGAAACACTGACAACATGACTTTTCCTGCTGATGCTTGGATTTTGAACTTTTTCTTGACAGGTGAGTTGGTGTGCTTCCACTCTCCATGCTTTGTCTTTTTGATTACGGCTCATAATAGTGAACCTAAGTTTCATCACGAGTTACAATTTTGTTGAGGAAGGGCTTAACTTCTCTTTCATAACGTTCCTTTACCTGTGTGTCCACTCTGAGGTTTGTTTCCTCGTGTAGCCGCGTCAACTCCTTTGGGACCCATCTTGCCCATGTTTTGTGGTACTTCAGCTTAATGCAGATAATGTTACGAACTGTAACATTACTAACTTGAACCTTACCAACTGTCATTCCCACAGTCACACAGCGGACGACACCAATAATGTCATCAATTCGACTTTCAAGTGAGGCAGATGAAACTGCAACTAGTCGCCCAGAACGGTGTTCGTCAGCCACTGAGTTGCGACTGTTTTTGAACTGCTCTACCCACTTGTAAAATTTTTTACGATACTTACAACATTCACTATAAGCTTTAGACATTCTACAGTATATATTCACTGGTTTCTCGTCTTCGGCAAGTAAAAAACGAATAACAGAACGTTGTTCAACTAATATGGACGTTTCGAGCAGACTCGCCATTTTGAAATGTGTTTTTGAGGTTATAAACAAAACAGTGTTGATACATCAGCTGATCATGGCTCACCAAGGGTCACTTAAAGCCATAAAAGTACCAAACTTGCCCTGCAAACAGTTTTTTCCACAGACCAATTTGTCCCTTTAATTATTGAATGACTATCGTATGTATTAGGTTTGGTTATATCACAGCACCAGCAATAAAGAAGAATAGAGCAGGGATTTCATTTCGAACCTTGCTTACTCCTAGTGTTACCGCTCACATTTTTGTAAACTGAATGAAATAGTCGGATGTTTTTAAAAATCGTTGTTGTACGTTTACTCAGCTTTTTTGTGACTTCAACACGAACGTTTAATTCATTGTTTCAACAAAATAGTGAGGACAGGTATTCAAACGACGTAGTTACAAACCACGCCAAAACTAGAACAGGATTCGAACCAGCCACCTTAGCTGCATGAGGCAGCCCGAAGCCACGGAGGTTGGTTGAAACGTTTGTAGAGACGGAAGCGACAAGCAGTACGAACAGTGGCCGACATTCAGCAGTGTAAGAGTATGGCCCGCGGTTACTGCCCGAATGCTACGTTTATAGCACCAACAGCCATTACAATGATTCACGTCAGGGAATAGCTGGATGTCGTAAATGTCAACAGCACCTTCGGGACCGCTAAAGTACAGCGCAGAAACGTCACACAAAGATGTACAGCGACGCGGTGCAGATCAGGTTACACCCCCCATCACGTCTTGCGCAATCTCGCGTTGGAGAAGTAAACCAGCTACGGCTTATTCTACGGCAGTTAATAACTGTAGTCTCTTCAGGTCATTGCGCTATACCTTCTCAACAGCTGGGAGGAAAGTTGTACCTCTAGCGTGTCGCATCGTAAGTTCATACGTGATCTGCATAGAGTCTGTACACCAACGCTGTAAAATTTGCCGCGTGAGCAGTTTTACTGCTTGAGCTTCCAGACAGAAATAAAGACATTTCCACTAAAAAAAACAACAGCATTTTACTTTCGAGTAGCTATGCAGGAGTGGCTTATTTTACCACCACAGGTGTTTGCCTGATTTATTGCTGATGAAGAACGAAACTGCAAAACGTATGGCGGCTCGTAAATTGCAATAGAATGATTGGGATTTAACATCCTATAAAAGACGTGTCTGAAGCTTATTTCTCTGAGAAACGTAGAGAAAAAAATATGAATGTCAATTAAAAAATTTGTGTGAAATCTTATGGGACTTAACTGCTAAGGTCATCAATTCCTAAGCTTACACACTACATAACCTAATTTATCCTGATGACACACACACACACACACCCATGCCCGAGGGAGGACTCGAACCTCCACCGGAACCAGCCGCACAGTCCGTGACTGCAGCGCCTTAGGCCGAGCGCTAAACACGCACGGCAATGTCAATTAACAACTGAGGAATAGGTGCAGAAATGATCACGTATTGCACCATCTCTAATGCTTTGAGCCATAAGTTTGATTCCCACGAGACACACTTCAACTGAATGAAGAAGCAGTAGCTGGTGCATGAAGCGATAAAATGGAGTGAGTTACGAACAACAAATGGCACTGCTAATAAGACATATAATCAGCAGTTGTGCATAATGAATAGTTTTGGGCTCTTATCGACTGATATTGCCATCGGTCCTGCACACGAAAGCTCACATTTTTTGTTGATTAATTGTCCCTAATCGTTCATAATTTATTTACAGTAACAGGAGTAACCTCTTAATACTAAGCTATCACTACATACTCAAAATATCAGTTTATTGTCAACATTTAAGATATATATGTGTAACCAGGAAGAACTGACTGAGTTCGCCTGTGATCGCCATCGTGCTGAATGACTGACAAGGAATAATTTGAGTGCGAGGTCACAACTTCAGTGTACCGTATGACTTATTTGAGAGCACTGTGTTAACAATTATGGCAAGAGGAATATTAGCTGCTAATGACTCACCATATTCATAAGGAGTGCGATAGAAAATGAGTGACGGGAGGCACAGATATCTTTTACGGGATGTATTTATTACACTTCACAAAACGGACATTGTCGACATTCAAGAAATGTTCAAAACAAACCACTAATATGTACCATGAACACAGAATGATAAAAGGCACGCCACATTGATGACAAAGTTTCACACCATCAAGACTGAAGGCGAACTCCTTGGGAGTTACAAACCGTGCAGGGACTTTCAGCTACGTATCCACTCTTAAAGAACGCATATAGAATCATATTGTTATAAGGGGTGATGAGAACTAATGGCATGTGGCGGCAAGCAAACAAATGCTGAATAGTCTGTCGTGGCGCTTTTCGTGAAACAGGTTATACTTTAAGGCATAGCTTCAGACAGTGCGATAATACGTTTTATAGGCACGAAAACCTCAAACATAGGTGCGGCCGGGGTTGTCAAGTGGTTCTAGGTGCTATGAACTGCAGTGCCACGCACTTTTTAAGAGGGATAGTTTGCACTAAGGGAATATGTTTCTTACACGCACACCAGGAATAAATCAAATGATCATTTTTACCACCTATTCGCCAAAAGCAGCGCTCTGCCCATGTTCCCACTGTCGCTTACTGTGTCCTAAATATTAGCTACTGCCTCTGCAAGGTCACGCGCACAAGGAAAGAATCATAGGGGGCGGAGAATTTCCAGCAGCTCGTAAGAAAATATTTAACTTTTAAACCAATTTACCATCCAGATATAACAGTCGGCATAATTATATACTAAAAGCAGCACTCCGACATCAGGCCACAAGTGGCCCATCGAGACCATCCGACCGCCGAGTCATCCTCAGTTGAGGATGCGGATAGGAGGGGCGTGTGGTCAGCTTATCACTCTACCGGTCGTTATGATGGTTTACTTTGACCAGAGCCGCTACTAGTCGGTCGAGTAGCTCCTCAATTGGCATCACGAGGCCGAGTGCACCCCGAAAAACGGCAACGGCGCATGGTGGCTCGGATGTTCACCCATCCAAGTGCCGGCCACGCCCGACAGCACTTAACTTCGGTGATCTGACGGGAACCGTTGTTACTACTGTGACAAGGCCGTTGCCATAATTGTATACTAAAGCGTCTCGGTATTGTTATTGGTTGATTTTGATACAACTCCCTTCTACCTTTAGTTCCCACGATTCCTTTCATATGCATTTCCTCTTCAAATCCCGACTTGTCGCAGTTGAAAAGAAATTCGTTACTGAAGGAAGGGATAAGTTGCTTACCTCATCCAGCTGTGCGTATCTTTACTGCTTAAACTTTGGGAAGAGGTACCAGTCCGAGAGCGGAACGGTTATCATGTGGGGAAGAAAATTCCTTCTGGTATCTGTCATATGTTCTTGTTAGTTAATTACAAGTTCCATAGATCCCACCAACGATTCTGTTATCGAAATTATGAAATTACGTGGTACGAGTCAATTCACAGTATGTGCATAAATGACTGGTGCTAACTTCAATGAACCATTATTTTTTAGTCCTATTCATGCAACTACACTAAAAAACAAGATTTTTTTTTTAGGATCTCAGTAATGTCCATCCTCCAATTCAAGTTTCCATCAGTATGCACGCCCAAAAATGTGAAAAATGGTTCACATGGCTCTGAGCACTATGGGACTTAACAGCTGAGGTCATCACTCCCCTAGAACTTAGAACTACTTAAACCTAACTAACCTACAGACATCACACACATCCGTGCCTGAGGCAGGATTCGAATCTGCGACCGTAGCCGTCGCGCGGATCCAGACTGAAGCGCCTAGAACCGCTCGGCCACTTCGGCCGGCCCAAAAATGTGAAGCCTTCTACACTACTTCCTAATTTCTGTAGACGTGCTACGTTAATTGTTGGTATGACGCTATTTGTTATACAGAACTGAATACAGCGTGTTTTTTTTTAAATTTAGGGACAGTCCATTCTCAGAAGACCACTAAATATTCTTTTGAATAACATCATCACCAACCTCTCCTGTTGCTTTTTCTCTAATGGGATTCCTTACGACAGTAATATTGTCGGCAAGAAGTACGAATTCTGCGTGTTAAATGTTGAGTGGAAGGTCATTCACATGTATAAGGAATAGAAGTGGGGGCAAAAATTGAACCCTGTGAGACTTTCTTCGTAATTTCTCTCACAAATTTTCTACCTTTCCAGTATTTTTTGAGTTACTCAGCTCAGCGTTTTACATTCTGCGCTGTGGCTGTAGATCCACATGACACCTGTTTGGGCAACCGAACTTCTTTATTATTCTAAGTGGACAGCTCCTCAGCATTTTTCAGACTACATTTTCTCCATCTAGTCTCTTATATACCGTCTAAGCAGTGATGCGGTGAATGATCTTAAAACGCTCTGAATTTTGATTTATTTTCATTTCGTGATAGATTTCGTTTATATAAACGCCCTCTGACCAATTAGCAACAACAGCGAGGCAGCAGCGTCAGTAATTATCGTCCTTTGTATTACGCGCTCTCAGCGCAGCTGGTCTTTCTAACGTATGACAAATGTGTGGTGCCTTCAATGCGTTGTACAGTGCATTCCTTTTAACAGGCCGGTTCAAAATCAACGTAAGTAGGTGGTTTATTCGAAGCATTTATACTTCACTAATGAAAAATATTTGAACGGTGTCTCATGTGTTTCATCTAAAACCACATTTTTATTGTCCATTTACATTTTAACAGCAGTATCTCATCTACCGAAATTAATATTTACATTGGCTCTAATATCGGTGAACGGTGCACGAATTATGTACGGCGTACTCGTAGCGACACTTATGGAACAATGACGAATACTGGTCTAATTGTGGTTCACAATACATGTTTACATACATCAGAATAATGCTGGAAACTATTGACATTAAATGGAAAAGAGAGATAATGAATTTATTTTTAATCACAGTGCTTTGTCACGTACTTCTAATAACTTTGTTTCAGTGTCACCATTGGCTACGTAACCTAGGGAATTTTTTTAAGTAATTTGAGAGAATCCATAGAATTTAAGTGAATGATTGCACCTACCACTGACGACTGTTTGCAAGTCACGTTTTCATCATCACATCTGTGTGCTTCGCAAAAATTTCTTTGAAATAACATAGAAGCTTGCCTTCAGCTTTTCTGTATACGTGTGATAGTCCGCAGTTCTATCACTAATATTCGATGATTCCAAAAAGTTAGGAACAATCACCACACTTTGTGCAAATTACGACTTATTGTCGTTTTGTACCTTGCTATGGCAAATGCGTTTTTTTTTTTTTTTTTTTTTTTTTTTTTTTTTTTTTTTTTTTTTTTTTTTGTTTAGCCACACGGCACCACAGGTTTTACGTATGAGAACCACCACTTTCAGCTGAGATCTACAATTATTTTCAGAGCTATAGAAGTACAGATTCACACATCTGAAGATGACTGTTGATTACAGTTCTCACGTATGAACCTAAGCCGGTAAAAGGAAGATTTTTTTTAAATTGTTTCTGGTTCGAACAAGATATAAAGGCTAGACAGTGGGTCTATAGTGTGCTTAGAAGGAACTGTATTCGATTTCATATGTTATAGTACTCTTTTTCGAAGTTTATGCTTTTGTGGACCCCGTGGGGCAGAACAGAGGGTTTGTTTCATTTACCTTTGATCTTGCTAATACGCTCTGAAATGAGAGATAAATCAGGAAGTTAGATCCGCTGATTTCAGGGGTGCCATTGCACATCGCAGACAGTTGTAACAGACATTCCAAGTAGACCGAGCTAGCTAGGGCAGTGTTTATCACAATGGACTGTAATGCAGGAGGACGACAACTCAAAGCTTCGTCCGGCGCTCCAGATGTTGATTATGCGTGATTTCCGTAAATCACTCCAGGCAGATGCCGGGACGGTTTCTAATCACCACGCATTCGACACGACGTTAAACGCTGCTGTTCCTTCCTTCCTTCAGGACGGGTAGTCCTAGCCGACACCGATTATTTGCTACATCTCGAAAGCAATGGGTGAACTCACGTCGAAGTCGTGTCTACACTCTGTCGCTTTCCTTTTCAGTCACACTGCAGCGTCCTCTGTATACTTTGCTCACCTGTATGTATGTCGTTTGATGAGCAAACAATCCAAATCGTCAAATCAAAGAGGCACTGGTAAAGAATCATTCTTTCTGTCTCACGTATCTACAAACATTTTTACGGTCTCAGGACTCCATTTCTGCTTCCAATGTACTTGCTCACGTTTCCGTGTAGAACGTACACTCTAGTTACCATTTTGGAGCGGTTTTTCTGTGGCTTCGGGTTTGTACGCTTAACTCTTTCAAAGAACCGAGATTCAACTCATTTTCAGCCACATACGTCGCAGAGCTCTTATCTAACTCTTGGCTGACATTTTATGAAGACGTTCGACTATTGACCGAAAGAGTAAAGACGATGCGAAAGCATTACCGTGTACACAATATGGTGTCATAGAGAAAGCCTCTCATATGCCTGTTTTCAAAACGCTTCAGTTTTTCGTATTTATCTCAACGGACAACAGCTGCAACATAGATGTTGGTTTGATTCGAGTTTAATCTATAACGATGTTTCGTTACCATAGCTGTCCTTTGAGACGAGTACGAAAAACTGAAGAGTTCTGAAACAGGCATGATATTCCATCGAATGCCTTTATAAAAAATAAACGTAAACCAAGTTAGGTCAATCAATCCTCCCTACCATTCGACCCCGCCCTGAATTCCTCCGGCGTATCGTACAGGTCGAACGCTCCTGAGAGAAAGGGCGTAGCGAAGAATGACGTGACCAGGGTCTATGTTTGGTTTTCGGGTTACCTTTAGAAGTCATAGTGTAAGGAGCTTCATTGAGTTTGGAAGGCAGTAGTTAGCTACTCGCAGATGTACATTTCGAGGATCGATTATTTTTAGTTTATCATACAGTCACACAACAACCACCACCCATCCTCACAGTCTAAAAATATTAACCGGGAGAACGTTAGAACTTTTGAATTTTGTCACACTTTTACCGTGATAAGAAGTCTTGTCTTTGCGGAGACCTCCAGTATTTGTCCAAGACCAATTCATCGAGTTCTCGAAAATGATGTATTCTGGCTACAGCAGTGATATCTCCAGAGTGAATTATGCAAAAAAGAAGATTTACCAAGTGTAGATGCAAAGAAGTCTCCATGTCAATTATTTTTGATTGTCATCCGCAGAGGCGCTGAACCCGTCAGGTTAGCCGAGAGCGCTAATGCGCTGCTTCCTGGACTCGGGTAGGTGCGCCGGCCCCGGATCGAATCCGCCCGGCGGCTTAACGACGAGGATCAGTGTGCCAGCCAGCTTGGATGTGGTTTTTAGGCGGTTTCCCACATACCCCTAGGTGAATAACGGGCTGGTCCCCACGTCCCGCTTCAGTTACAAGGCTCGCAGACATCTGAACACATTCGCACTATTCCATGGTTTGCACTAGACACAGACTGTTAAGGTACACTAATTCCGTCTCAGGGGCTCACGGGGAAGTAACGCCAGGCGGGCGCGGACGGCAAAGAGAGCACCCAGCGCCCTCCGGCCATAAATACTGGACAAGATTCTCCAATACGGCAGTCTCAGGTAGCACCTGAAGAAGGCAACGAATTACGTGGCTGAAATATTGTGCCAGAGCGACACAAACGTCCGGCAGTAGACCCAATTATTCCACATGTCAAGATCTCGCCGGGAAAGCCTGAAGAGTTAAATCATAATAATGTTCGTTAAAAGTGTTATAAGAGTAAGAACATACTATACAGTCTTTAATAGCTGGTGTTTACTTCAAATGAAACTTCTAGGCTGAGAATCTGTTGTTGACATAAAATTGCCCCTGACGTCTCGTCTCGGACTGCGTGAGACACCTTCTGAAGTAAAGTGGCAACTGCATCGAGGGCTAGAAGTGTCCCAGAATTTATAAAGAGTAAGTAGATATAGATCTTATCGCTTTTATTTTTCCGTTTCTTTCCATGGCTAAATTTCTAATAAGTTCTTTTATCCCTCCATGTTCAATGAAGCACCTGAAGATGCAAATTGAATTTGCGAAAGCGATCGTGTTGTCCAGTAAAGAGTTGTAACAGTCGCAGCAATCTTGCTTATTCACATTATTTATAGAGATGCTTAGGAGGCACCACCATTTGCCACATGATGCCGAAGGCGCTATTCCCTCGGGAGCCAGAGCTACTCATGCATTCCGTATCGTGTGACGAATGGTGATGCTTTCTATACTTCTCAATAAATGCTGGAGTTCCTCGTGACCTGTATGGAGCTGCAGCTTTACCACCAAACATGTCTGCCACAGTCGGAGACAAAACGTTAAGGAATAGTCTTACACAGGTTGCAACCAAATTCCCTTTGCGGACTTTGAGGACAGGTTCATTACACCAAAACAATAAAAAAACGTCCTGTTAACTAAAATGTATACCTCAAGAGGTATAAGCACTTGCTGAGGAGAACAGATGCGTTTCACAGTAGTGGAGATGAACAAGCGCTCCTAGTTGTTGAGGTATTCTTTTTAGAGTACATGTTTACTGAACATTTTTTCTTGTTTTGTTGTAAGGAACCAGCCCTCGAAGTCTGTAAAGTGAATTTAGCTACACCTTTCACATCGACCACTGCCTCACAATTCGGAAGTTTCCACTGAAACAACTGTCACAGTCATCAAATCCCAAGGTGATATGCACACTTTAATTAACGTATTTCGTTAATAATGATAATAGTAACAGAAAAACTTATTTGGGATTTGAAGATGAGTAGCGTCCTCACGTGATATGCAAGATAGACTAACTCATTCTGAC
The DNA here is from genome assembly GCF_021461395.2 of Schistocerca americana. Taxonomy (NCBI): domain Eukaryota; kingdom Metazoa; phylum Arthropoda; class Insecta; order Orthoptera; family Acrididae; genus Schistocerca; species Schistocerca americana. The sequence continues at coordinate 210,230,703 of NC_060125.1, read as the reverse complement.
ACCATGATCCCATGCGTGTCAGACAATCTTGTAGGTGGGGCTTATCAGTTTTATGTGAATTCGGCCTATTTATAGGCTATTCACAAAAATAAATGAAATATACGAGTAGTGACGCAGCCACTCAATAGACACAAACATCCATAACCTGTCTACAGATTGTGAAAAGAGAAAACAAGTGTGGTTTCTAAAGTTATAATAAACATAACAAAGAAATTTTCGTCAGTAACGTGAATAAATACACTATATGAATTGGTCTGCATGTTATTATTATTTATAGAAATTTCTGTCTAGACAGCTCCTTATTGCATTTCAGTAAGTGTGCTTGGGCACAGAATCATTGTCAGATGAAGATTGGAGAAGCGATCAACACATAGCCTCAAGTCTAAACAGACAAGCTAGCTGTTTCATGTACAACGTTTGATCAGACACTGAACATCCAAAGCTTCTCCTAGGAACGATCGGAACTAGTGTTTATTCGTCCTTCAAGTTCTTCTGCGATTTCGGCCTTCGAAAATTCCTGGAGTATTGTTGGTCGGTAATATCAAATGGTGCTGATGCTTGGTAGACTCGTGTACAACCCATAAGGAGATATACTTCCCAGGAAAAAGTGCGAGTATCTACACGTTCTCTGATAACAAGCCCAAGATGTTTTGTTATTGTAGAGTCTTGAATCAAGGAAGCAAGGGAGAGGATGTTGTTATTGGTGGCTGGTATCCTCTTTGTACAACACAAATGCACACCTGGATTAACACGGTTCTTTATTTACATGAACAGATAGTTACTACTTAAGTTGAAAAAAGTCCATGAGTTGTGGTATAAGCTCCTCAGTAATAGTCCAATAGTCCTCTCGCAGATAATATCGGTAACCTGGCTGTTACAACCTTTAATTTTGCTGAGCTGGTCACTATGTAGCCGGTGACGTGAACTGAGCCTGCACTCCAGCTGACAGACGCCAAACTGGACTGTGAGTCAGTGAGACCCTCCGGCCAGCGGCGGCGGCCGAAATACCTGTTGTTGAGAAGGCGTCGGGGGCTTGTTGCTTGTCAGTGTGTCTCTGGCATCTCTCGTAAGAGGCGCCCTCTTTCCAGTGGTAACTATCAACCTTCTCATTAGATCTTTGTCGACCGGTGTGCTGGCGACAGCTTACGCCAGCAAAGTTACTATGATTGAAGAACGTCAAGGCTTCAAAGTGTATTGAATTCCTGTTCCTCCTACAATGCAAGATTACATAACTTGCCGTTTAACATCAAATAGTCACAGATTCCTGCTCAAACAGTCTGATCGTGTATGTACGAGATGCATTCAAGTTCTAAGGCCTCCGATTTTTTTTCTCCGGACTGGAAAGAGATAGAAACATGCACATTGTTTTAAAATGAGGCCGAGTTCATTGTCAATACGTCCCAGAGTTGGCAGCAACGTACAGCAGATGGAATTTTACCGCCAGCGGCGAGAACGAGAACTGTTTTAAATACTTAAAATGGCGACGTTTTCCTTACTTGAACAGGGTGCAATCTTTCGTTTTCTGAATTTGGGTGGTGTGAAACCAATTGAAATTCATCGACAGTTGAAGGAGTCATGTGGTGATGGAGTTATGGATGTGTCGAAAGTGCGTTCGTGAGTGCGACAGTTTAATGAAGGCAGAACATCGTGTGACAACAAACCGAAACAACCTCGGGCTCGCAGAAGCTGGTCTGGCGATATGATCGAGAAAGTGGAGAGAATTGTGTTGGGGGATCGCCGAATCACTGTTGAACGGATCGCCTCCAGAGTTGGCATTTCTGTGGGTTCTGTGCACACAATCCTGCATGACGGCCTGGAAATGCGAGAAGTGTCATCCAGGTGCGTTCCACGAATGCTGATGGACGACCACACGGCTGCCCGTGTGGCATTTTGCGAAGCAATGTTGACGCGCAACGACAGCATGAATGGGACTTTCTTTTCGTCGGTTGTGACAATGGATGAGACGTGGATGCCATTTTTCAATCCAGAAACAAATCGCCAGTCAGCTCAATGGAAGCACACAGATTCACCGCCACCAAAAAAATTTCGGGTAACCGCCAGTGCTGAAAAAATGATGGTGTCCATGTTCTGGGACAGCGAGGGCGTAATCCTTACCCATTGCGTTCCAAAGGGCACTACGGTAACAGGTGCATCCTACGAAAATGTTTTGAAGAACAAATTCCTTCCTGCACTGCAGCAAAAATGTCCGGGAAAGGCTGCGCGTGTGCTGTTTCACCAAGGCAACGCACCCGCACATCGAGCTAACGCTACGCAACAGTTTCTTCGTGATAACCACTTTGAAGTGATTCCTCATGCTCCCTACTCACCTGACCTGGCTCCTAGTGACTTTTGGCTTTTTCCAACAATGAAAGACACTCTCCGTGGCCGCACATTCACCAGCCGTGCTGCTATTGCCTCAGCGATTTTCCAGTGGTCAAAACAGACTCCCAAAGAAGCCTTCGCCGCTGCCATGGAATCATGGCGTCAGCATTGTGAAAACTGTGTACGTCTGCAGGGCGATTACGTCGAGAAGTAACGCCAGTTTCATCGATTTCGGGTGAGTAGTTAATTAGAAAAAAAATCGGAGGCCTTAGAACTTGAATGCACCTCGTATGCTGAGAACAAGAGTGGTCTTATTGCACTTCTCCCAGGGACTGCCGGCGATATCCTTGTCTCATGACCACTCGCCATTGAAGAGGTATACTGGTTCACGTTGCTTAAAAAGTTTCGAGCCACTCACAAATCCGAGAACCCATTCCGTATGTTCGGATATTCGTAAACATTCTGCAGTAGGGCACTGTGTCAGACTCTTTCTGAAAATCTAAGAATATGGTATCTTCCAAGAACTATAAATTTCTTATTGCAATAAACTTAATTTGGACTTTTTATAAACACAATGGTTTTGGGAGCAGAACTGCGTGATGTGCAACGAAGAATGGAATTAACAACAAAGTCAGTTTGAGATGAAAACGTTGCACAGTAAACATGAATTGGCTGAAATATAGAGACCCACCTAACAAGGGGAGAGGCGGTGTTGCCTTGAGAGCAGGGGCGTCTTATAAGAAAGCGCTCCAGACAAACTCTGCAAAGCTTTTAAAGTGTGTCCCAGCAGCGGAGAAACGGAATCTGCGCTCTTCTGCTCTTGGCTGTGGGGTAGAAGCAACGGAAGTTGTCACTTGCTGCATACGATACTGCCGGTTGGCAACGTGCTCGTGGAGATTCCATCGCGTACCACAGCTGAAAATTTGGAACATCAAGCAGAGAAAATATTTCTGTATTTATGATCATATCAAGGGAAAAGTTATTTATGTACGATTGGAGATGCGGAGAGAGCAAAAAAGAAGGACTTCCGAGGTCGAACGAGGCGGCTTGTTATCAGAAGGCGAGAGTTGAAAATGAAAGGTAATAGCCAGGTGGTAGTCTGTAAAGTGTGGAGAGAGAAGCACTGGTGGAGAAGAATATGGCTTTTCCCTGATAAAAGCCGCAATTTTTGTACAGGAATACCAGGAATCAGCTGTCCATCTGACTTTAAAGCGCAGCGTATGGTGTTTTACGGGGATCTATTCATGTGCGCTTCTTGTATTAATTACAAAGTCCTGTATTACGTATAGTGTTAAGAATTAAGTGAAAACCAAATATCTTGCGTGCTCCACGGTGCACTGTGTAGCCACTGATTTAAAAGATGTGCTGCAGAAGAGCGGTGCAAGTTTGTAGAACAGCACGTAGACTCTGACTGTGACGTAGCTGGGTAGTAAGAGTGCGATTCGCCTGCTCGCACTTCAGATTACAGACAGACTACAGAATATTAACAAACAAAACAATCCGCTCCTAAATCACTGAGAGAGGTTGTGAGAAGATACAATGAAAATATAGTATGAGAAAACTTCAGAAAATAACGAGAGTATAACTAAAACAAAGCAGAATCTCATGTTATGTACGCACATCATGAAACACCGAAATGCAGATAAAATACATTCTGTACCATCCAAAAGTTTCGCCGCTTAATACCCATTCATAACTTGCACTGTACCTTTGATTCTGAAGCTGTAGGCTGTGCTACAGAAACTATATTTAACAGTAATCGCTGTACTAGCGTATTTATCTTTGACTGTATATAAATCTTTCTACTCGTAGTTATAATGAAAATATTGTAAATTGCTGGGTAATATCCAAGGGAACTTTACTGAAACGTGTCGATAGTAACGACAAAGTGGTAGTAGCTGTGTACGGAGAGTCTCAGTCGCGTTGCAAGCAGGAAGGAAGCAGGGCAGCTTGAGTTATGAAAGAGTGCGGAATTGTTCGTCGGGTGCTCCCGCAGATGCGGTGTGCAGCTATGCTCGCACCAGTGCATACGCGCCTGATTCGTTAACCCGCGAGTATTTGGAGTACGATAGGAGTGGAGAGGTGGAGGAAGCTGCAATTGCAACTTCTGCCTGTCCCACATTTTTCCGTGTCTCTGGAGACGACTCCGGGTTCTTCTCAACAACAACAACAGCTCAGCATTGTCGTCAGCTACATTCTCCGTCGTCATTGCGCTCTTAACTGATAAACATAGTAATGTAGAGGCTCTGCCCAGCAACATTTATTTCACAAAGTATGAATAGCTGGAATAATAACTTGCACTAGTTAAAACTTATAGGGTACCTGTGTTCTAATTGTCCTCAGACATTATTACCAAGCAGTGTCTCTTTTCTTTCTGTGCAATCAACGAGTGTCGTAAGAATATGAAAGTAGATTAAATATTTACTGCCAGTTTTGTGTATTTGCTACTGACCAGTTCAGTATAAATTTTCTGCCTCAGTAACTGTTCATTCTTGTATTGCATGACAGAGGCTAGATAAAGTAAAGTAAAATTTCATAGACAAAACTACTAACTAAAGATAAAACACAAATTAAGAGTACGCAAATTCTTTTACTCTGTATTTAGCTTTGCGAGTGACTTTTGCTGGTTTGGTATGTATTTTACTGTTGTTATTTAAAAGTAAAACTATTTGCTCATTTGCTTAAAGTAAATTCAGTTCAAGCTTTCAATAATGAAAAGTAAATTGCTTGCCTTTCTCTAATTTTGCAATACGTTACACTGAGGTTGCTGAAAGGTATTTTTTACTTAAAAAAGTTCAAGTTAACCCAGTCATTTATTTAACAAGTAATTTCATGTAAAGTTACTTTCAAATTTTTGTATTTCAGAACAAGTAAGTGGAAACTCACTACGTTCTGATTCATTGATTTTCTCATGAACTGTTCTGTTATGAAAAAGCGCGACAACCTTCTGCTGCCACGCTAGTGATTATTTGCTTAAATTTCTTTGCCATTACATTTCTCATGATTTTGGAGATTCTTTGCCCTAGAGGGCTGGCGAAGGTTTAATTTTACCTCGTTTTAACTAATCAGTGTTTTCTTTGTGTTATCAATGATTTTTTTAGTAAATATTACGTTTACCCTCTTCCCCCCTGTGCGATTCGTGAGCGATTGCACTATATTCCACCCATTTCAAAATTATCTAAATTTAGCTTAAATTTAGACTAGATTCTTCCTTCAGAAGAGCCTGTTGTACACTTTCCTCCAACTAAACAATGTTGTTTTCCTTCGGTAACGATAGCCTTATTCACCGTAGTATTTCATTAGGCATACGCGATCACGGTCAGTTATATCGAGATCCATTAGGCCGATTAGGAAGAGGAAGTTAGAAACATATCAGCAATTTAGATTGCAGACGGTGTAAGTATCAAACAACACTAACGTAAGAAAAGCATTTCATGTCTTCTTTGAATATTTGTGTAGCTAAACAGAGATGTTCGTCTATGGATAGAAACCTATGTCCTGGGATAGTTCTCTTTCACTGATTGTATTCTGAATAAAAATAATCAGCACTGATGATCGAAGCCTTCTTGTGGAAGGGGAGGACGGAGGACTGGACAGAGGCTCAGCGCACCCTCTTTCCCACAGGGTGGAAAACTGCCCCTAAAGAATTACAATGATCAACTGCATGAGGGAGGATAAGAAAATGGAAAGATACCTTTCGTGTACCGTCAGAAATGTGGCTGTAATTTGTGGCATCAAACCAGTCAAAAATCAGTTTAGAATAAATCAACAGATTAAACTTAAAACAAGACAGTGTGTAATATAAATAACGAAATTGTGTTGATAATACCACTAGAAATTCAGCTCACATGATTACAATAGAAAACAGAAATAACTGATAACAATTGCGTTGTAACTGCGACCAGAACAGTCGCGGGGTTGATGTGACGGAAAGCGCGGCGGGACCCATGGAGCGGCCCGCGAGCAACAACACAAACGGGAGAGGACGGACACGACCAACGAAGGACCTAACGAACAACAACAAGATCGAAACAACAGTCACAAGAAAACCCAACTAGACAACCACGTCCACTCGTACACAGAACAAGAAAGTAAATACGCTGTCTAAGGCGAGACGATAGGCCCACTGACATACGCAAGATTAGTCTGACTGGCTGAGCCTTCTTTTTCTCTTTATTGATTTTCAATTCCCCCCGAAAGGGGTGGGCTGGCAACAGCTTAGTACGCTGCTCTACAGCCTACAGACTTTTATTTTAAAAAAAATGGAAGAAGAAAAGAAACAAGAAAAACATGCGATAAAAAGGTGACATAAAGTGTAAAATGGCGGAAAAATGCGGAAAGTTAAAACAGAAAGCAAAAGGGGTTGGCAATGTTAATAAAAGACACAGGAATCAGACAAGTAACATAGTACACCCACAATGAAAAAACATGGCGACAGTCTGGTTTCTGTTCGCAAGAGATAAAAAGCACACCCAGCGACAGCATGATGGCCGTTTGCAACACTTCACAAAAAACACAACACGGAACACTCACTGTAAAACACTCACTGTAAAACACTGCACGAAAATAGCAGCAGAAAGATGACACTCCCGAGCCAAAGGCAGATCGAGGGGGGGGGGGGGAGGGGGCGACCTGGAGGACGGAGAAGAACAAGGAGGGAGGGAGGGAGGAAAAAACGAAAAGGGGGGGAATCAAGGAGGGAGAGGACTCATAAAGGGGGAGAGGGGCAGGGCAGACGCGAGAGGGAATGAGAAGAGGCAGAGGAGGGAAATGCAAGAGGACTCGGGGGAGAGAAGGGGGCAGAGAGAGGGGAGGTGGGGAAAAATGAGGTTGGAAGGGGGGGAGGGGGAGCCTGGGAAAAGGACAGAGGAAAGGAGGGGGAGTGAGGATCAGAGTTGATAGGAGGGATAAATGGAGGGAGAGAGGGCGTCATCTGGGAGGGGGAGTGGATGGAAGCCACCTTGGGAAAGGAGATGAAGGGTGTAGAGATGGAGGGTAGGGGGGACACAACAGTGAAGACGGGGCAGGGGGCGGGGATGGGAGAGGAGAGGAGCAACCAGGGGGAGAGGGGGATCAAGGCGGTGGGAGGTGTGGAGGATGCAGATATGTTCGAGGAATAGGAGCAGATGAAGGGTGTAGAGATGGAGGGCAGGGGGGATACAACAGTGAAGACGGGGCAGGGGGCGGGGATGGGAGAGGAGAGGAGCGACCAGGGGGTGAGGGGGAGCAAGGCGGTGGGAGGTGTAGAGGATGTGGATATGTTCAAGGAATAGGAGCAGATGGGGGGAACTAATGAGATCATAGAGGATCCGCCTGGGGGACGGGAGGTGTATACTGAAGGCGAGGCAGAGAGCATGACGCTCAAGGATCTGGAGGGACTTATAGAATTTGGGAGGGGGGGGCAGATATCCAGGCAGGACTGGCATAACAGAGGATGGGACGGATTAAGGATTTTTAGGTGTGGATGGAGGATGGTAGAGGGGTCTGGCTGAGCGAGAGGCAGGCGCTTAAATACGCTATCGGGGGCGCCACTATTGGCCGCTGGGACCATGTGTTTCACTGTGGCGCCCTCACACTAAAAGCGGGCCAGGAGGCGCGCGCCGCCACGGCTTACGGCGCGATGGTGCAGAGACCTCTAGGCGTTTTCGACGTCCATGACGTCTGGCAAGGATTCAAATACCGCGGCGCGCGGTACCAGAAATGCAGATGTGTCTTATCATGCAAAGTCTTCAACATGTAACATATAGATATAATACAATAGAATATAAAGTCAATAGATAATTAACAGCATACCTCTCTCCCCCAATAATTTATCCATTATCTATCAGAACGACAGAAAACTAGAGTTAAACGTGCCGTCGACAATCATAATTTCTGCAAGGTCACAGGTTTTATAAATTGGAAACATACAGTCGTTCAGTGATGTTATACAAGTATATTCTTGTCAGTGTTTATACACTGTGGTTTCTTTCCTCCCCTGAGCTGTTACCTCGTGTTTCAGCTACCCACGCCCTCTACACTCAGCATAATGTAATAAAATTAAATTCACTATTCATTTAATGCTACGAAGGGGATAAACTCAACAGCCTGATAATACTGTTAAATGATATAGTTTTATTGCCCCATCACTCTACGCCATTAATGAATTTGAAGAGCTGTATTTTGTTCAACCTGCAGTAAGAATGAGATGTGATACAGAATAATAGCCGTATAAATGGTCAGATAGTTGATTCTTTTATACCTGACTGCTGTAATTTTTAGCTACTTTACTATTCAGAAAACATTTCTACAACTGGCAATGACTAGTGTGAACTGCAGTACACTTTGAATTAATTTCGTCATTGTTTTGTACAATTGTCCCTCGACGAGCACTGAATATTTTCTTGTTTCAGTACGGATACTCCTTGCCATTCTGTGTCCCTGACCAATTCTGGATGACAAACTAGCCACCATTAGGTTAATAATTAATCTACTTTCTGATAAAAAAGAAGGTTTCTAAATATTGTTGTCATTACGTAAATTCAAGATTATGTTTTCAATTTTACACATAAATGTGTGTCATCATTTACGTGCATTTAACTCTCACAAACAACACTGATGGTTGGGCGCCGGCCAGTGTGGCCGAGCGGTTGTAGGTGCTTCAGTGTGGTACCGCGCGACCGCTACGGTCGTAGGTTCGAATGCTGCCTCGGGCATGGATGCGTGTGATGTCCTTAGGTTAGTTAAGTTGAAGTAGTTCTAAGTTCTCGGGGACTGATGACCTCAGATGTTAAGTCCCATAGTGCTCAGAGATATTTGAACCATTTGAACTGATGATTAGGCAATTCACAGCACACTCGTAAAGATCAAGTTATCCATTAAAATGATAAAATCTTGGAGTCTTTGAGTCCTTTGGTTCTCGAAGTACCCTTCTTGAAACAATATCTCTTAAGTCGCTACTTGTAAGAATAGTGCTCACGAATACCTTTATCCGTTTGGGAGAAAAAATTGATGTATATTGTTTATACAATGCAATTCGAGGCTTGAGAATCAATAGCCTTTCCTATCACTAAACATTTGCAGTTATATTTACTTGTTTTAATACTACAAGCGTTACGCTATTGACCGTAGCCAGAGCGTCGCACACAGCTCAAAACCAAACGAGAGAGATCTCTTTCAAACCTCACATCAGCGCGCCGCCCTGTGAGTTCGTACTTCCAGCCTCGCTGTTCTCCGTAAGGTGGTGCCACACATACAGACCACAAGAGGACTCGGAATTGACATGAGTTTAGTGCTTGAGATTTTTGACTGGACGGTGCGTCTTTTAAACCTATCAACATTGGTACGGAAGACATAAACACATGAACATAAACAAATGAGGTTTGACGCTACTAAGCATAGGGCACTATCTAAGTGTATCAGCATTATCCAGAACTATTTTTTTTCTCTCGAGAACATTAATCTCGTTCTATACAACTTAGCATCCCTGAAGAACCTACAGCATTCAAAGTTATGTATATCTCAGTTATTAAGTGCAGGCACTCTAAATAGACTTAGTAATGAGGTACCTTCTTGAAGATGTCTGATTGTCTTTATTATATACCTCTACTATTGACACATGAAGCCTGATCTAATGTAACTCAGTTCAATACATCACCACTGAAACACACCGCCTGTCACATTAATGTGACTGTCAAAAGCAATAGCATAAGCGCGGAGAGGTGCAATACATGCAGGAAGAGAGCCAGTGAGGTACTGGGAGGAACCGACATGGCTGTGAAGCCATGCTAACTCCGAGGCCGCCACCAACTTCGATAGGCTTCACAGTTGAGGAGCCATAGCGCAATCAGACCGATCAAGGTAGTCGCCCATGTTTCCGACTGGGTTTGAATCCGGGGGCTTTGGTGGGCAGCAGAGTACAATAAACTCATAGTGATGCTCTTCTATTCAGGCACGTCCACTGCGACCTGTCGGACACGTTGTACTGCTGGTATATGCCACCGTACTGAGGAGAAACAAATTGCACACGTGGTTCAACATGGTCCACAAGAATACATCCATACTAGTGTTGTGCCTTCCAGAAAGACGAGATAACCCAGAGAATGTCACGAATACGTTTCATGGATCATAACGCTCCTTACTCCGGCCTGAACCCTTACGGAGATTGATGCAGTACCATACACGCCAAAAGCCAACTGCCCGATGGAGCATAAAACGTGATTAATCAGAAAGGTCTCATGTCGTCACTCACTGAACGTCCAGTTGCGGTATTGCCGTGCAAAATCCATGCTTTTGCCGCCGATGAACAGTGGTCAGCACAGTTCCATGAGCCAGGTGCCTGCTGCAAAAGCCCATGCACAACAATGTACGCTGAACCGTCGTCGAGGAGACACTGGTGGTAGCCCCTGCGTCCCAAAAACCAGCGAACAAGCCCTTTTGGACGTCAGATAAATCTTTCCGTTCCCGCATTAAGACAACGACTGCAGTGTTTTCCGTGTCCCCTTGACAAGCTTTATGTACCCTCCATTGCTAGTGCTGCCACCTGCCATCCGTGACTGGTTATTGCACGTTGACGCCGAACATAGCCTGTGGCCACGCTAATGTGGCTGGACTATGTAATTAGCAGAACTCAATATTTGTAGCCCAAATCACATGGAGAAAAATAAAAATACGCTATAGGCAACAAAATATTAAAGGGCTAAAAAGTAAAAAGCTTGCGTGTTTTTAGGTGAATTTCAGCTCAAATATAAGATAGATGCTTTTGACCACTACTGAACATCGATGTCTATAACTTATCATCCCATTGCTGCCGGATTTATATGGAGGAAGGGAGGCTTCCCAATTATAGAAAACGTTGACTTGCTTAGATTTTGAAATGGTCAACATTTTGAAGCTTCTAGCACAAAAGTAGAAATTCATGAACTAATAGTCGATCTTGCTGTTCCAGTTTACAGTTGCTAAGAGATGGGATATTTCTCTCCTTGGTTGTGTGAATCCGTTTTATGTCCTCCTTGCTTCGTCTATTTCGTGCAATTTTCTTACAGGGCAGCAAATGTCCTCCACTTCTTTTTGTACTCAAGGTATCTTGTAGCCTTCATATCTTTCATGAAAAATATTTCTTTGTGTGTAATGACAATGCTGTTTGTTCTTTTACATTTTTGCGTTTATCGGACTGGAATCGAGCACGTTTTGATATTAAGCTCATTTCTCTCGTTTCTGTTACTCCTCATTACTTTCGTCTTTCTTTAGCCTGCTTTCAATCCACATCGAGTGCCCAGGAGACTATTCAACATGTCCTGCGGTTCTTCCACATTTCCAATGACGATGGCAATGTTATTAGTGAGTCTTGACGTTTATATCCTTTCACCCTGAATTTTAATTGCACTCCTGAACCTTTCTTCTGTTTCCATCATTGGTTCTTTGATATACAGACTTGACTGTAGTGTCGAATACCTACATCCCTATTTTATAACCTTTTAGTCACGGCTTTCTGTCTCCAAGCTTATTGTTCCCTCTTGGATCTTCTACATATCAAATAATATCTATCTTTCACTACAGCTTGCACTTATTTACTGGAAAGTTTCAAACATCTTGCACCAGTTTACACTATCGAATGCTTTTTTGGGCTGAAAAGCCTCTGAACTTAGTCTTGGCCGGCCGATGTGGACGAGCGGTTCTAGGCGCTTCAGTCCGGAACCGCGCTGCTGCTACGGTCGCATGTTCGAATCCAGCCTCGGGCATTGATGTGTGTGACGTCCTTAGGTTAGTTCGGTTTAAGTAGTTCTATGTCTAGGGGGACTGATGACTTCAGATGTTAAGTCCCATAGTGCTTAGAGCCTTTTGAACCATTTTTAAAGTCTCGCTTCCATAATCAAATGCAAAATTGCAACCGCCCTCCGTAAGTCAAACTGATCGTCATCTGAAATATCATTGATTTTCTTTTCAATTATTCTGTATATTCGGTAATCGTATGCTAATGTCATGTAGCACGCTGTAATTATTACACTAAAATTATGCCTTTACGCTTCGACTGCGATCCAGAAATTGCACTAAGATTATGACATTTCGCTTCCAATCCAAGTCAGGAATTGCACTAAAATTGTGCCACTTCTCTTCGAATGAGTGCTGATATGCAAATAAAATACACGAAAATCTGCTATGCAGCGCTGTCTCCGCAGTAGCTGGAAACAAGTGTTGAGCTGTGAAATGTCATTCAGCCGTGGTACAGTCGATTCAGAGAAGCGAAACAGCTGTCTGTTTTCTGATGTGATGTCATCCCTTCCAGCGCTACCAGTGTTACGTTGCTCACAGCACAGAGTCAGTGTTTTCTCTGAAATTTCATCTAGTTTATTGTGTAAGCGTAGAGTAACAGGACTTTTAAAGAACAATTATTGTAACGCATACTCTGGTAATTTGGGAACCCGTGTTTGTGAGGAGGAAGTGAAATTTAAAGAGTTAGGTAGACACACTTCTAACGAAATGGGAGGGGGGGGGGGGGTGCGGCGGGCACGAGACAAGGCTCACCGATTTGGTTAACCTAACACGGAAAATTTCGAAATACTTGCAAAATATTTTGATCAGCTTCTTAATTGTCCAGAACCATTCTATAAGCTCGAATAGTCAAACACTCATGAAAATCTGGAAGAAAATTTACTGTACCACCAACTATCAAAGAGATTGAAGTTATTAAAACCTTATTAAGTTATTGGAGGAGACTGTTACAGTAGAACTTATGAAATAGTCTCCATGAAATACTAAAAAGCTTGGAAAACTCAAATACTCCCAGGAGAGTGGAAGGTGGCCTTGGTACATCTAGTACATAATAAAGTAAGCCGGCCGGTGTGGCCGCGTGGTTCTAGGCTCTTGAGTCTGGAACCGCGCGACCGCTACGGTCGCAGGTTCGAATCCTGCCTTGGGCATGGATGTGTGTGATGTCCTTTGTTTAGTTAGGTTTAAGTAGTTCTAAGTCTAGGGGACTGATGACCACAGATGTTAAGGCCCATAGTGCTCAGAGCCATTTGAACCATTTGAACATAAGAAAGTAAACAAACAAGATGATAACAACAACAGAGGAATTTCTCTGCTACCCATTGCATACATTCCAAAACTACACTAAACACAGTGTAAACAACGCTGGAGAGTGATATTGAAGAAGGACAGGACAGATTCTGAACAAATATTTAATCTGAAGCGAATCATTTCCATACGATAATGAATTCAAAAAGTCTGTATTTTTCTTTTTGAAATTGCATGTAGCATACTGTGAAAGCGCATAGTGTGAAGAGTTGTTGAAACGCCATTGACATGACTGTGAATGAGTGGCCTCAAGCACAGACTAGTTATTTGCGGATCCTAGTTCGATTCATGAAGAAACCAACATTTTTTTCATTTTATTATGTTCCTTCCAACGTTAAACTATCAATTATGAAATTTAAACACACTCATAAAAAAAATTTTTGCCTCACCCCGGTTTCCAGAACACCTGAAGATAGACGTTGACTGTGAATATTTTATAACAGACACAAACACTTTGACTGTCCAGAGACGCCACTAAGCCCGCCCAAAGATACAAACAACCATGGATGAGCAGCGCCTATTAGACGGAGGGGGTTCGACAGCCGATCAGCTCCAGTCATTCCACCAGGAAGGAGGTACACGGCTCGTGTTGTCTGTAGCGCAACCATTCCTAGACGGTCAATATCGCGGTTCGATCGCGTCCGCATTGTTGCTTTATGCCAGGAAGGTCTCTCAACATGTGAAGTGTCCAGGCGTCTCGGAGTGAACCAAAGCAATGTTGATCGGACATTGAGGAGATGCAGAGAGACAGGAACTGTCAATGACATGCCTCGCTGAGGCCGTCCAAGGGTTACTACTGCAGTGGATGACCGCTACCTATGGATTATGGCTCGGAGGAACTCTGACAGTAATGACACCATGTTGGATAACGCTTTTAATGCAGCCACAGGACGTCGTGTTAGGACTCAAACTGTGCGCCATAGGCTGCATGATGCGCAACTTCACTCCCGACGTCCATGGCGAGGTCCATCTTTGCATCCACAACACCATGCGGCGCGGTACAGATGGGCCCAACAACATGTCGAATGGACCGCTCAGGATTGGCATCACGTTCTTTTCACCGACGGGTGGCGTATCAACCACACAATCGTCGGAGACGTGTTTGGAGGCAACCCGGTCAGGCTGAACGCCATAGGCACACTATCCTGCGAGTGTAGAAAGTGCAGCAAGGTGGAGGTTCCCTGCTGTTTTGGGGTTGCATTATGTGGGGCCGATGTACGCCGCTGGTGGTCATGGAAGGCGCCGTAACGGCTGTACGATCTACATCTACATCTACATCTACATTTATACTCTGCAAGCCACCCAACGGTGTGTGGCGGAGGGCACTTTACGTGCCACTGTCATTACCTCCCTTTTCTGTTCCAGTGGCGTATGGTTCGCGGGAAGAACGACTGTCTGAAAGCCTCCGTGCGCGCTCGAATCTCTCTAATTTTACATTCGTGATCTCCTCGGGAGGTATAAGTAGGGGGAAGCAATATATTCGATACCTCATCCAGAAACGCACCCTCTCGAAACCTGACGAGCAAGCTACACCGCGATGCAGAGCGCCTCTCTTGCAGAGTCTGCCACTTGAGTTTGCTAAACATCTCCGTAACGCTATCACGGTTACCAGATAACCCTGTGACGAAACGCGCCGCTCTTCTTTGGATCTCCTCTATCTCCTCCGTCAACCCGGCCTGGTACGGATCCCACACTGATGAGCAATACTCAAGTGTAGGTCGAACGAGTGTTTTGTAAGCCACCTCCTTTGTTGATGGACTACATTTTCTAAGGACTCTCCCAATGAATCTCAACCTGGTACCCGCCTTAACAACAATTAATTTTATATGATCATTCCACTTCAAATCGTTCCGCACGCACACTCCCAGATATTTTACAGAAGTAACTGCTACCAGTGTTTGTTCCGATATCATATAATCATACAATAAAGGATCCTTCTTTCTATGTATTCGCAATACATTACATTTGTTTATGTTAAGGGTCAGTTGCCACTCCCTGCACCAAGTGCCTACCTGCTGCAGATCTTCCTGCATTTCGCTACAATTTTCTAATGCTGCAACTTCTCTGTATACTACAGCATCATCCGCGAAAAGCCGCATGGAACTTCCGACACTATCTACTAGGTCATTTATATATATTGTGAAAAGCAATGGTCCCATAACAATCCCCTGCGGCACGCCAGAGGTTACTTTAATGTCTGTAGACGTCTCTCCATTGATAACAACATGCTGTGTTCTGTTTGCTAAAAACTCTTCAATCCAGCCACACAGCTGGTCTGATATTCCGTAGGCTCTTATTTTGTTTATCAGGCGACAGTGCGGAACTGTATCGAACGCCTTGCGGAAGTAAAGCAGAATGGCATCTACCTGGGAGCTAGTATCTAATACTTTCTGGGTCTCATGAACAAATAAAGCGAGTTGGGTCTGACACAATCGCTGTTTCCGAAATCCATGTTGATTCCTACAGAGTAGATTCTGGGTTTCCAAAAACGACATGATACTCGAGCAAAAAACATGTTCTAAAATTCTACAACAGATCGACGTCAGAGATATAGGTCTATAGTTTTGCGCATCTGCTCGACGACGGTACGTGAATACCATCCTCCGATTGATTGTGCAACCATATCGGCAGCATACTGGCGAGGCATTCGTCATCATGGACAACAATTCGCGCCCCCATCGTGCACATCTTGTCAATGACTTCCTTCAGGATAACAACATCGCTCGACTAGAGTGATCAGCATGTTCTCCTTACATGAACCCTGTCGAACATGCCTGGGATAGATTGAAAAGGCTGTTTATGTACGACGTGACCCGCCAACCACTCTGAGAGATCTATGCCGAACCGGCATTGAGGAGTGGGACAATCTGGACCAACAGTGCCTTGATGAACTTGAAGATAGTATGACACGACGAATACAGGTATGCATCAGTGCAAGAGGACGCGCTACTGAATATTACAGGTATCGGTGTGTACAGCCATCTGGACCACGACCTCTGAAGGTCTCGCTGTATGGTGGTACAACATGCAATGTGTGGTTTTCAAGAGCAATAAAAAGGGGGAAATGATGTTTATATTGATCAGTATTCCAATTTTCTGTACAGTTTCCGGAGCTCTCGGAACCGAGGTGACGCAAAACTTTTTTATGTGTGTATATTTCAGCAGTTCAATTTATATCCGTAAAATTAACATATTCGATTAACTGACGATTACTACCATCAAAAGGCACTAGGCCACTAATTTTTAGCACATTGGTATGGTTTTCACAAGCTGCCACTGTTCTTGTCTTTAAACAGGGAGCATGATCCTCAAGCTGTCTGTGCGGTAATACTCAAATTTATCTGTCCTTGCTGTCTTCAGGATTGTCTGTGTAATATTTTTACCGAATGTCTGCAGGTATGCCTCCAGGCTCATAGATTCTACAATTTAACTTCGAATAATCACGTGTTTGTCACCCGCCCCCCCCCCCCCACCCCTTAATCATTGTAGAAACTCCGAAGTAATTTTATCTACAAATTCTGTTTGATTTCTGATAGTCTTCCAAGCCTGTGTTATACTTTTCCACGTCGACTTCCATTTCACCTTATATCACGTCACAGTACAGCAGTCTCGTAGAGACCTTCAGTATGTATGCTCTTTCTACCCAGCTACACCCGTTTCCCCATTTTACAGTGGTAGCCTATACCTGCTCCTGGACACGGTTCATATCCAAATCTGATCCCGGAACCTCTGTCTTACCATGATTTAATCCAGCTGTAAATGTGTCACTTGCCATTTCTGAACAGTTCGTCCTCTACTCCTAACTGAAGTCTATTACTGAACACAGTCTTTCTCCTCTCTCGCTCATATTACCGAGTTGATAGCGTCCCGCATCTCTGTCTGCTGTTCCTCCCTCTAACACGCATAATCATTACATTTTTATATCCCTTTACATTATTAGACTTCTAATATTCTCACAGACTTTTGCTATCTCTTCATCTTTTGTTTGTGACATTGGCTCCTAAAACTTAAATATTGTTACCGGCGTTTTTTTGTTGTTGACTCTGATGAGAGTAATCCATTCACTGCACTCGTCACAGTAAATTACTATCTGCCCTACATTGTGTGGGTGAAAATCTCTAGTCCGTCCACCTGCTAATGATGAAAAATGCTGCCAATTGTTCATTAAAACCAAACATGATTTGTGTTTGCGTATAGGATTCTTAAGACATTTATTAAATGGAGTGGTACCCTCTTGTGTTCATTGAGCTCCATAATTTATGACAGGCCTTTCCCAGATCAAAAAATTCAAAGTGGCTCTTTCGATTAAATTCCGCATTTCTTTTCAGTGACCTGTTTCACCATAAACGCTGCATCCGCTGCCGATCTTCCTCTGCGGAAATCCATTTGTTCATAACTTAATAAGCATTACTTTTAATTTGCTATTTAAGATCCTGGAGTAACCTTGTAAGCTAACTCTTTCACAAATTTGTCAGTTCGTCTTCTTTATTAAAGAACTGTATAACCTTCCCTTGTTGCCACGCTCTTTTCCAACGCATACTGAACATATTTAAGGGTCTCAGGTGTAGAGAGATTCCACCGTATGTTAGGATTTGATTGTTGACACACGACCGAAGCATTACACATTTCTTTCATTCTCCACCGACTCGTAGAATCTTATAATTTTGTTGGTTGTTGCATCATGTTCACGTGGTCTCCTTCCCCTTGCCAGTGGAGAGAAGTAGTGGGATTTTTTCATCAGGATATACATTCTGTAGATAAACACTACGCGTCTTTAATGCAGTGGTTTCTATTGCATTCTGTATCCTCATACCGTTGATCATTGCTCATTCTTCCGCCTTTATGGAGCAGTATGCCACCCCAAGAGCAAAACGGTGTCACCAACCTTTGTCATCTTTTGTGATTCTTTTTGTTTTTCCAAAATTCAAGCCGTGAATGGGGACAAGCACAGGAGTCCGGACGTCATGTTTACTAGAAGCATACACTATCCCTAGAGGACCGTTTTTAGACGACGGTGACCACGTAAAAGGTAAAAATTGTTTTTGTGGGATCAAGTTCCTTCGTTATATTAGGCGTGTGTAACGACGCGCTGCCCCGGTTGTTTAGTCATTAACTTAAATGTTGTAAAATTATTAGGATTTGTTTGCTGCCCTGAGGCAGGCCGTTTTTCTGTCTCCACCATCTGCTTCCTCCTTCCTCGAGTTCTACACTACTGGTCATTAAAACAGCTACACCACGAAGATGACGTGCTACAGACCCGAAACTTAACCAACAGGAAGAAGATGCTGTGATATGCAAAAGAATAGGTTTTCAGAGCATTCACACAAGGTTGGCGCCGGTGGCGACACCTACAACGTGCTGACATGAGGAAACTTTCCAACCAATTTATCATACACAAAACAACAGTTGACCGGCGTTGCCTGGTGAAACGTTGTTGCCTCGTGTAAGGAGGAGAAATGCGCACCATCACGTTTACGACTTTGATAAAGGTCGGAATGTAGTCTATCGCAATTGCGGTTTATCGTATCGCGACATTGCTGCTCGCGTTGGTCGTGATCCAATGACTGTTAGCAGAATATGGAATCGGTGGGTTCAGGAGGGTAATACGGAACGCCGTGCTGGATCCAAACGGCCTCGTATCACTAGCAGTCGAGATGACAGCCATCTTATCCACAAGGCTGTAACGGATCGTGCAGCCACGTCTCGATCCCTGAGTCAACATATGGGGACGGTTGCAAGACAACAACCATCTGCACGAACAGTTCGACGGTGTTTGTAGCAGCATGGACTATCAGCTCGGGGATCATGGCTGCGGTTACCCTTGACGCTGCATCACAGACAGAAGCGCCTGCGATGGTATACTCAGCGATGAACCTGGGTGCACGAATGGCAAAACATCATTTTTTTCGGATGAATCCAGGTTCTATATACAGCATCATGATGGTCGCAGCCGTGTTTGGCGGCATCGCGGTGAACGCACATTGGAAGCGTGTATTCGTCATCGCCATACTGGCGTATCACTCGGCGTGATGGTATGGGCTGCTATTGGTTACACGTCTCCGTCACCTCCTGTTCGCATTGACGGCACTTTGAACAGTAGACATTACATTTCAGATGTATTACCATCCGTGGCTCTACACTTCATTCGATCCCAGCGAAACCCTACATTTGAGCAAGATAATGCACGACCGCATGTTGCAGGTCCTTTCTGGATACAGAAAATGTTCGACTGCTGCCCTGGCCAGCACATTCTCCAGATCTCTCATCAATTGAAAACGTCTGGTCAATGGTGGCCGAGCAACTGGCTCGTCACTATACCCCAGTCACTACTCTTGACGAACTGTGGTATCGTGTTGAAGCTGCATGGGCAGCTGTACCTGTACACGCCATCCAAGCTCTGTTTGACTCAATGCCCAGGATTATCAAGGCCGTCATTACGGCCACATGTGGTTGTTCTGGGTACTGATTTCTCAGGATGTATGTACCCAAATTGCGTGAAAATGTAATCACATGTCAGTTCTAGTATAATATATTTGTACAATGAATACCCGTTTATCATCTGCATTTCTTCTTGGTGTGGCAATTTTAATGGCCAGTAGTGTATAAAGTTCTGTTTGTGTGGTATGTCTTGATAATAAAGTTGTGTAATGGTTGACGAAGTGCTCCTCATCACAACAGAACCCAGCCTTCTAGTCCACATACTAAGTAGTAGGCTCACTGAATACTTTTGGTAACCATAAAAGCCTGCTTTATTATTGAAAACACTCGCTGCATTCACTGTATGTGGTGCAGGTTTATCCCACAAAGGCAGTGCATCCTCAATGTCTTGCAGTTTCGCTATAAACAGAAAAACCTGATGATGAGCGCCTGCTTCACTTTTACGATATATCACAAGCACAGGTGCTGCTTCGATTGCTTCTTGCAAGACGCTCTCTGTAGTTCTTTTACAGGATTATAGCATCCAACATCCACTGTATTGGATAGTCTATAGCTGCATAAACATCCTGAATATTCGTTAGTTCTCGGTGGGATTTTACACCACTGTCTTAAATCGGATCGTAATTGTAAGGCTGATAAACTTGTGATATATTAAAATGTGTTCAAGTATGTGTACCGGCAACGGCCTTGCCGTAGTGGATACACCGGTTCCCGTGAAATAGCCGAAGTTAAGCGCTGTCGGGCGTGGACGGCACTTGGACGGGTGACCATCCAGGCCAACATGCGCTGTTGCCATTTTTCGGGGTGCACTCAGCCTCGTGATGCCAATTGAGGAGCTACTCGACCGAATAGTAGCGGCTTCGGTCAAGAATA
Source organism: Schistocerca americana (assembly GCF_021461395.2). Classification (NCBI taxonomy): domain Eukaryota; kingdom Metazoa; phylum Arthropoda; class Insecta; order Orthoptera; family Acrididae; genus Schistocerca; species Schistocerca americana. The sequence continues at coordinate 210,210,015 of NC_060125.1, read as the reverse complement.
CCATCATAACGACCGCGATAGCGGTGTGCTGACCCCAAGCCTCTCCTATCCGCATCCTCCACTGAGGATGACGCGGCGGTCGGATGGTCCCGGTAGGCCACTCGTGGCCTGAAGACAGAGTGCTTTTGTTCAAATGTGTTTGAATTCCCAGCTGCTGAGGTCATCGCTCTCTAGACATACACAGTATTTAAACTAACTTTAACTTGTGCTAAGAACAACACACACACCCATACCCGAGGGAGGACTCGAACCTCCGGCAGGAGCGGCCTATGATATATTAATACACTGCCAGGTAATGATTAGGATGCTGATTAATTTAAAAGTATGAAGCCTACAAATAATAGAATGTATTAGTGAAATTTGTGTTTAAGAATGACTAAGTCATTTGTACTAAACTGAAGCAGCGAAAGTGCAGCGTCTAAATCACCATAGGAGACCGGATTATACACATTTGCATGTTCCATATGCGTTTGCATATTTGGCTCCTTTTCACGGGTTATTGCATATTTTAACTAATAACTAGTGATGATGCATATTTTCGCTCTATGTTTACAATATTTTGAAAATTCTGACAGGCCGTCTCTAGCTCGATCTAATTCTGATGTCTCACAGATTTACCGCGACCTAGAACTGCGTGCAATAGCTAACAGAGAGGCCACTGCCTAGCGAAATAATTACAGATGAGGAGCAGGAGTAGGCAGACAGAGTCAATGCTCCTGCGCCCGCGCCCCCGGTTAATTCCCTCAGCTGTCATACCGTAAGTGTCGGCAACATTTAAACTACGCAAGCCTTTAGTTGCACGTCCATTGTTTCAGTTTAGCTTTATATTAACTTGTACACAGTTGAACGTGTTTACGACGTGTAGTGTGTAACGTGTTGTGCGCCATGCCACCCGAAAAAAAAAGCATCGTTTCGTGGGTAGCTGACCATCCTGAAACATTTAGATATGACGGAATTGATTTACATTGTCGAGTTTTGGAGAAAAACATTTAGTACAAATAAAAGTTTCAAATAGACCAGCATGTCGAGATAAGTCTTCATATGACAGGAATACAGAAGATAGGGCCACGACAACAACTTCTAACAACAAAAAATTGCAGTAGCAGGGATTTGTCCAAAGGTAACGAAAAAAAATCGGTTTAACATGGGTCTATGTGAAGCATTCTTTGCAAGCAATATTCCCTTTCACAAACTTACAAATGCTATCCTCAAAGGCTTTCTGTGTAAATACTGTATTGCTTAAATCCAAATACACCAGATGAATCAACATTGCGTAAAAATTACACACCGAATATTTACGTAAATATTCTGGAAGAAATACTCAGTGCACTCAAAGACAGCGTCAGCTGGATTTCAGTTGACGAAACTACAGACACTTGTGGCCGTTACATTGCAAATTTAATTGTTGGTATTTTAAAAGAAGAGCCTTCTTCTTTCTATTTAGCAGCCTGCAAAGAACTTGAAAAAGTAAATAATTCTACGATCGCCAGATTTGTGAATGAGAGTATTAGAAAAATATTTCCAGAATCTTCTGCAGATGAGAGGGTGTTTTCGTTTATTTCAGATGCTGCCCACTGTGTGATCAAAGCAGGAGAAGTATTTTATCCCACTTTAATTGTCATGGAGTACATTGCCTTGCTGAAGAAGTACGTTCCACTTTTGTGAATGTAAATAAACTGATCCACAAAGAAAGTGTTTCTAAAGGCTCCTGCTCGAGCTACAAAGAAAAACTAACAATTGTGACTTTACCTCCCGAATCATTGGTACCTCGTTGGCGTACATGGGTTGGAAGCTGTGTTGTCTTGCAATGAACATTTTGAGACCACTAGAGGGCTGGTAAACGACTTCGATAGTGCAGTTTTCCAGTGCAAGGAAGCTTTTAATCCGTTATTACACTCCTGGAAATTGAAATAAGAACACCGTGAATTCATTGTCCCAGGAAGGGGAAACTTTATTGACACATTCCTGGGGTCAGATACATCACATGATCACACTGACAGAACCACAGGCACATAGACACAGGCAACAGAGCATGCACATTGTCGGCACTAGTACAGTGTATATCCACCTTTCGCAGCAATGCAGGCTGCTGTTCTCCCATGGAGACGATCGTAGAGATGCTGGATGTAGTCCTGTGGAACGGCTTGCCATGCCATTTCCACCTGGCGCCTCAGTTGGACCAGCGTTCGTGCTGGACGTGCAGACCGCGTGAGACGACGCTTCATCCAGTCCCAAACATGCTCAATGGGGGACAGATCCGGAGATCTTGCTGGCCAGGGTAGTTGACTTACACCTTCTAGAGCACGTTGGGTGGCACGGGATACATGCGGACGTGCATTGTCCTGTTGGAACAGCAAGTTCCCTTGCCGGTCTAGGAATGGTAGAACGATGGGTTCGATGACGGTTTGGATGTACCGTGCACTATTCAGTGTCCCCTCGACGATCACTAGTGGTGTACGGCCAGTGTAGGAGATCGCTCCCCACACCATGATGCCGGGTGTTGGCCCTGTGTGCCTCGGTCGTATGCAGTCCTGATTGTGGCGCTCACCTGCACGGCGCCAAACACGCATACGACCATCAATGTCACCAAGGCAGAAGTGACTCTCATCGTTGAAGACGACACGTCTCCATTCGTCCCTCCATTCACGCCTGTCGCGACACCACTGGAGGCGGGCTGCACGATGTTGGGGCGTGAGCGGAAGACGGCCTAACGGTGTGCGGGACCGTAGCCCAGCTTCATGGAGACGGTTGCGAATGGTCCTCGCCGATACCCCAGGAGCAACAGTGTCCCTAATTTGCTGGGAAGTGGCGGTGCGGTCCCCTGCGGCACTGCGTAGGATCCTACGGTCTTGGCGTGCATCCGTGCGTCGCTGCGGTCCGGTCCCAGGTCGACGGGCACGTGCACCTTCCGCCGACCACTGGCGACAACATCGATGTACTGTGGAGACCTCACGCCCCACGTGTTGAGCAATTCGGCGGTACGTCCACCCGGCCTCCCGCATGCCCACTATACGCCCTCGCTCAAAGTCCGTCAACTGCACATACGGTTCACGTCCACGCTGTCGCGGCATGCTACCAGTGTTAAAGACTGCGATGGAGCTCCGTATGCCACGGCAAACTGGCTGACACTGACGGCGGCGGTGCACAAATGCTGCGCAGCTAGCGCCATTCGACGGCCAACACCGCGGTTCCTGGTGTGTCCGCTGTGCCGTGCGTGTGATCATTGCTTGTACAGCCCTCTCGCAGTGTCCGGATCAAATATGGTGGGTCTGACACACCGGTGTCAATGTGTTCTTTTTTCCATTTCCAGGAGTGTATAAAAGTCATTGCAGTGATTTGCCTTCATTGTTCCCATGTACCTGCAAGTATTACAAAGCTTGAAACTCAAGGATTGGCGTTGAATGAATCTATTCAGTTAATGAATAAAATTATTCTAGTGAACTCCTCACTGCTGGAGGTATACCCAAGAAAACCGAAAGAAAAGTTTGATAACATTTTAAACAATAACCCAAGCTTTGAATCCTTGTGCCAAATCGATAGTTTTATTAATGGGTCAGGAGCACTTTTACCAGAAACAGTAAGTGCCAACATAACACGCAAATCCAAATACTACGCAGTACCTCTGTTGATGTAGAACGGTCCTTTCTGCTTATAAAAATGTTTTCAGTGATCGAAGACACAATCTCTCTACCGAACATTTGGAACAGTGCTTGATCGTTTATGTTTACAATAGTAGAAAATGTATAATAAATTGTAAATGATGCTTTGGTCCAATAGTATAAATTAAAAGTTAATCCTCTTCGAAAAATTCGTGATTGTATGTTGTTTTCTAAATAAAATTTTACGGAATTTTTGAGCATGCCTCTCTGCGTGCGATATATCTTGACGTTGGTCTTGTACATATCGATAGTTTCGCTCCGACTAACTCGCACCGCATCAGTTTGTTACCGACAACAATAGCAAAGAAGGAAGAATTCTTGAAATACGGCATACGTGCTCATTTTGCAAATTTTTATAAAATAATCCCAGAAAGGCCGTCTTCCTAGCCCCTACCAGAAAGTGTTCTAATTGAATCGATCTTCCGCGTGGCTGCCGCTCTTCCTCGTAATTGATATGCACTGGTTCGACTTTGAGATATTATGTACGCAGCACCTACCCTGTTTTCTTATTATTTGAACTTGCATATTTCGACACTTTTCATGCAATTAACAAGCATATTTGCAATCATATTAGCAAGCACATTTAAAGGTTTTTATGGTGCATATTGTTGTGTCTAGACAAGACAGCCTAGACACAATGAGAGGAAGCCGAAAGGCACGCGCCAAGTTAAAGCAGGGTGCGTGAGGCCTGAAACAGTATACGTAATGAATGCTATAAAGAAAAGTACGTAGCTGCTGGAATACTTAACTTTAATCCATCCTTGTGGTACATCTGGAGATTGTGGCGATACAAGTGAGACTCTTTAGATGCATGCAATGTTACTATTGGCGCCTTGCTAGGTCGTAGCCATTGACTGAGCTGAAGGCTATTGTAACTATCTGCTCGGCAAAGGAGCGAGGCTTCGTCAGTTTAGTCGCTAGCTACGTCGTCCGTACATCTGGGGCGAGTGCTATTCCGTATCTCGAGATCTGCCTTGTGGTGGCGCTCGGTCTGCGATCACACAGTGGCGACACGCGGGTCTGACATGTACCAATGGACCGCGGCCGATTTAAAGCTACCACCTAGCAAGTGTGGTGTCTGGCGTTGACACCACACATATCATCCCGTCTGTGCTCATCACAGCAGTGATTATTTCATAGTCATTTGTAGTAAGGCCTACGCTAGACATTTTATTCATTAATTAGCTTCAAATATACGCATCCATGTTGCTCTTTCAATTTCTTTAATCTCGACCAACTACTTCATACCACACCTTCAACGTCTTCTTTTCTTGTTTCTTGGAACCTTCTTCACCGATCAAACGTCTATTCTTCTAGCAACACGTTCGTACCCTAGTCGGTACATTCAGAAATACATAGTATCGAATCAGTGGCAAAAAATTCATTCATAAGTGCTTGTACACTCGGTACATGTTCTCCGAGTGACACTAAATTCAACCTAAATTAGATGCATCATTAATCCACAAACGACCTTTTAAAGAAACTAAGCATTCAGGTGGTAAATTGTGAATGAAATAACATACAAGTGACGAGTAATGGCAGTGGGTCAGTTGACAAGTAACACGGCTCACATGAACTAGATGTAGGTGGAGTCACCCGCAATTAACTTTCTGGCCACGGATCTTCCATTCCAGGTAGTTAATCATACACTTATTTGCTTCTCGCGAATACTGTTGGTGGTGAGTTATTCCATCGACCATATAGTTCTCCTTGCCTGCTCGACTAAATGGGTAATGAAATGGAACACATACAGCCGTCCTTAGTATGTTATTTATTATATGGCTACCAGTTTCGGTGCTGTAGTGCACAATCTTCAGGCCGTAACTGAAGCTGTGGGAGTTAACTCCAATACTTAGGTCTCCTGAAGAAACAAAGAGCTTCTGGCTAAAATGAGGCTTAGCTGCAGAGTCATAGCCACTTCAGCCCCATTTGATAAGCTACACGTTCTTTCTGGCTCACGCCGGGTATGAGCAACTCTGGGAAAAATGTTTGTATTTACTGAGTTTGGGTTTACTGGCGATATTGGATTTCTCGAGCCGGAGCTGGTGAACGCCGTCATTTCTCTGTAATTACAAGCGCTGTCCACTCTTCAGCGAACACAGCGCTGCGTGGTAATGCTGTGTATGCTTCTGCGACAACTGCATGGCGTGGTGAAAGAATGTTTTGTGTCACTGGCTGCAGAATTTCGGCTTAGCAGCCCGCATCGCGAGGATGTTAGAAATACGCTGAAGTAACAAAAAACCTGGTATAGGCATGCATATTCAAATACAGACATATGTAAACTGGCAGAATACAGCGCTGCGGTCGGCAACGCCGGTATAATTAAACAAGTGTCTGGCGCAGTTGTTAGATCGGTTACAGCTGCTACAAGTAAGATTTAAGTGACTTTGAACGTGGTGTTACAGTCGGCGCACGAGCGATGGAACACAGCATCTACGAGGTAGCGATGAAGTGGAGATTTTCCCATACGAATATTTCACAAGTGTACCGTGAATATCATTAATCCGGTAGGTAAATCAAATCTTTGACATCGCTGCACCGGAAAAATATCCTGCAAGAATGGGACCAACGAGGACTGAAAAAAATCCTTCATCGTGATATAAGTGCAGCCCTTCCACAAATTGCTGCAGATTTCAACGCTGGGCCATCAACAAGTGTCAGCGTGCGAACCATTCAACGAAACATCATCGGTATGGGCGTGCGCAGCCGAAGCCCACGCGTGTACCCTTGATGACTCCGCAATGCAAAGCTTTACGCCTCGTCTGGGCCCGTCAACACCGCCATTGAACTGTTGGTGACTGGAAACATGTTGCCTGGTCGGACGGGTCTCATTTCTGATTGTATAGAGCGGATGGACGTCTACGGGTTTGGAGACGAATCAATGGACGATGCACGTCAGGGGAGGATGTGTAATGGTGTGGGGTGGGTGCGGTTTAGGTGATATGAGACCCCTGATACGTCTAGATACGACTCTGACTGATGCAACGTACGTAAGCATCCTGTTTGATCACCTGAATCCATTCATGTGCATTGTGCATTCCGACGGACTTGGGTAATTCCAGCAGAACACTGCAACACACCACTTGCCCAGAATTGCTACAGAGTGGCTCTTCTGAGTTAAAACCCTTAAGCTGGCCACCAAACGCCCCAGACATGAAGATCATAGAGCATATCTGAGACGCCTTCCAACGTGCGTCAAGGGGTGTTATCGTAATGCCTGAGGTATGGTAGGGTAGATCATTTATGATTTATTACCAAGCATGCACTCTTACGGATTTATAAGAAATGGAGACTGTGACCATGGGAACGTTCATGTGGAAGCTACTGAAAACTATGTTTAGAGTGGGCAAGAAATATTTTACTCTAGTAAAACTGAATATTTGTACTAAAGAGAAAAACTAGCAGAAAAAGTGGGTGTTCCTATCAAAGTCGCCAATAGTAAGTGGCTGTACCAGTTACAAAACAAAGTGTCTATTATTCTCCTTATGTAAACAGTCGTGTCTCTTGGCCTTGAGCGTTATGTAAACAAATAATGCAAGTGTGCTCTTCCTAATATAAATAACAAGATCACGGTATGTTATTTTAAGACCCTATTGTAAACAAACCCACTATTTGTTACCGATTCGTTTATGTATTTAAGTCCCTCTGCCTAGCCCCTCTCATGCTGGCATGTACCCTCTCCCCAACCACCTCCCCCCCCCCTCCCCAACTATTCTAGATCATTTGTGTGACTTAAAAATGGCGGTAAATTCAAAGGGGCCCTATCTTAAGGACTGAGGTATAGTAGTGTACATCATTTATGATTTATTACCAAACTAGGTTTTTTCTGTAATTTGTCACCATTATCATAATTACTATAAATTTATGACCCAGTATATTATTCCACTTCTATTATCTAATGTAATTTACGGCCACTGTCGATATATAGCTACCTCTTTATTAATATCACTCATACATTAATTACTACAACTGATAACCCAAAAAAACTGGCTCGTTGACATTGGTACTCCAAACTATGACCACATTCTATTTCTATAGTTACAGATATGGGACGGTTTGATATAATTTTGGGGCAATTTTCTCAATAAATTCCAAACATTCATTTTTCCGGATCATCATCCAAAGGCTTTACGAGGGACTGTTGGAAAGTAATGGCTCAGAATTTTAAAAGCCTTAAAGCTTTTTACGTAAAGAAAACTGTATTCACGTTTTACATCTTTATTCTTCATGTGTAGATATTTATTTCTCAATATAGTCACTATGGTGGCGAACACATTTCCTCCAATGAGACACCAGTTTCTTGATACCGTCACTGTAGAATCACTGATTTCGTTGCTGGAGCTACAACCACACCTCAGCTTGCACCACATCACCATTATCAAAGTAAAGTGTTCAAAGGTGTTCTTTAAGTTCTGAAAACAGATAAAATCGTATGGAGCCAAGTTGGAAGTGTATGGAGGATGATCGATGACAGTGAGACAGAGGTGTCAGATTTCAGATTCCTCCAGATGTTGCAGCTCAAATGTGAGATCTGTCAGTGTCATGCTAAAGGAGATTGTGCTCTACGTGTGGACGAACTCGTAGAATTTGTTTTTTTTATGTACTGATATACACTCCTGGAAATGGAAAAAAGAACACATTGACACAGGTGTGTCAGACCCACCATACGTGCTCCGGACACTGCGAGAGGGCTGTACAAGCAATGATCACACGCACGGCACAGCGGACACACCAGGAACCGCGGTGTTGGCCGTCGAATGGCGCTAGCTGCGCAGCATTTGTGCACCGCCGCCGTTAGTGTCAGCCAGTTTGCCGTGGCATACGGAGCTCCATCGCAGTCTTTAACACAGGTTGCATGCCGCGACAGCGTGGACGTGAACCGTATGTGCAGTTGACGGACTTTGAGCGAGGGCGTATAGTGGGCATGCGGGAGGCCGGGTGGACGTACCGCCGAATTGCTCAACACGTGGGGCGTGAGGTCTCCACAGTACATCGATGTTGTCGCCAGTGGTCGGCGGAAGGTGCACGTGCCCGTCGACCTGGGACCGGACCGCAGCGACGCACGGATGCACGTCAAGACCGTAGGATCCTACGCAGTGCCGTAGGGGACCGCACCGCCACTTCCCAGCAAATTAGGGACACTGTTGCTCCTGGGGTATCGGCGAGGACCATTCGCAACCGTCTCCATGAAGCTGGGCTACGGTCCCGCACACCGTTAGGCCGTCTTCCGCTCACGCCCCAACATCGTGCAGCCCGCCTCCAGTGGTGTCGCGACAGGCGTGAATGGAGGGACGAATGGAGACGTGTCGTCTTCAGCGATGAGAGTCGCTTCTCCCTTGGTGCCAATGATGGTCGTATGCGTGTTTGGCGCCGTGCAGGTGAGCGCCACAATCAGGACTGCATACGACCGAGGCACACAGGGCCAACACCCGGCATCATGGTGTGGGGAGCGATCTCCTACACTGGCCGTACACCACTGGTGATCGTCGAGGGGACACTGAATAGTGCACGGTACATCCAAACCGCCATCGTTCTACCATTCCTAGACCGGCAAGGGAACTTGCTGTTCCAACAGGACAATGCACGTCCGCATGTATGCCGTGCCACCCAACGTGCTCTAGAAGGTGTAAGTCAACTACCCTGGCCAGCAAGATCTCCGGATCTGTCCCCCATTGAGCATGTTTGGGACTGGATGAAGCGTCGTCTCACGCGGTCTGCACGTCCAGCACGAACGCTGGTCCAACTGAGGCGCCAGGTGGAAATGGCATGGCAAGCCGTTCCACAGGACTACATCCAGCATCTCTACGATCGTCTCCATGGGAGAATAGCAGCCTGCATTGCTGCGAAAGGTGGATATACACTGTACTAGTGCCGACATTGTGCATGCTCTGTTGCCTGTGTCTATGTGCCTGTGGTTCTGTCAGTGTGATCATGTGATGTATCTGACCCCAGGAATGTGTCAATAAAGTTTCCCCTTCCTGGGACAATGAGTTCACGGTGTTCTTATTTCAATTTCCAGGAGTGTAGTTAAACTAGAGACTTCCACATTACATAGTATAATTGGAAATCCTTTAGTGGCAGAGGGTGACAACCTACGTTAGCGATGTGGGAATCTTGACTGAATGATATGCCTGTCATATAACGTCTTAACCGACAATGAAAACAGAATAAAAAGTTAGGGCGCATTACCTTTCAGCACAGCCTCATTGTGTTGTTGTTGTCGTCTTCAGTCCAGAGACTAGTTTGTTGTAGCTCTCAATGCTACTCTGTCTTGTGCAAGCTTTTTTATCTCCGAGTAGCTACTGCAACCTACATCCTTCTGAAACTGCTTAGTATATTCGCCCCTTGGTCTCCCTCTCCGATTTTTACCCTCCACGCTTCCCTCCAGTACTAAATTGGTGATCCCTTGGTGCCTCAGAACGTTTCCTACCAACCGATCCCTTCTGTTACTCAAGCTGTGCCATAAATTCCTCTTCTCCCCAATTCTATTCAGTACCTCCTCATTAGTTACGTGGTCGACCCATCTAATCTTCAGCATTCTTCTGTAGCACTGCATTTCGAAAGCTTCTTTTCTCCTCTTGTCTAAACTATTTATCGTCCATGTTTCACTTCCATACATCGCTACGCTCCATACAAATACTTCCAAGACTTCCTGACACCTAAATCTATACTCGATGTTAACAAATGTCTCTTCTTCAGAAACGCTTTCCTTGCCATAGCTAGTCTGCATTTTATATCCTCTCTCTTAGGCCATCATCTTTTATTTTGCTCCCCAAATAGCAAAACTCATTTAATACTTTAGGTGTCTCATTTGCTAATTTAATTCCCTGAGCATCAACTGATTGAATTCGACTACATTCCATTATCCTTGTTTTGCTTTTGTTTGTGTTCCTCGTATATCCTCCTTTCAAGACACTGTCCATTCCATTCCACTGCTCTTCCATGTCCTTTGAGTCTCTGACAGAATTACAACGTCATCGGAAAATTTCAAAGTTTTTATACCTTCACCATGGATTTTAATTCCTACTACAAACTTTTATTTGTTTTCCTTTACTGCTTGCTCAATATACAGATTCAATAACATTGGTGAGAGGCTACAACCCTGTCTCACTCCCTTCCCAACCACTGCTTCCCATTCATGCCCCTCGACTCTTATAACTGCCATCTGGTTTCTGTACAAATCGTAAATAGCTTTTCGTTCCCTATATTTGACCTTAGCCACCTTCATAATTTGGAAGAGATTATGCCAGTCAACACTGTAAAAAGCTTCCTCTAAGTCTACAAATACTAGAAATGTAGGTTTGCATAAGTCGTAGGGTGAGAACTGCCTCGCGTGTTCCAACATTTCAACGGAAACCAAACTGATCTTCCATAAGGTCTGCTTCCACAAGTTCTTTCCATTCGTCTGTAAAGAATTCTCATTATTATTTTGCAGCCATGAATTATTAAAATGATAGTTCGGTAATTTTCAGACCCGGTAACACTTGCTTTCTTTGGGATTGGAATTATTATATTCTTCTTGAAGTCTGAGGGTATTTCGCCTGTCTCATACATCTAGCTCACCAAATGGTAGAGTTTTGCCAGGGCTGGCTCTATCAAGGCTATTAGTAGTTCTAATGGAATGTTGTCTTCTCCCGGGGCCTTCTTTCAGTGCCTCTGTCAAATTCTTCACTCAGTATCATATCTTCCATTTCATCATCTACTTCCTCTAACATTTCCGTAATATTGTGCTCAAGTACATCGCCCTTATATAGACCGCCCATAAAATCCTTCCACCTTCATGCTTTTCCTTCTTTGCTTGGACCTGGTTTTCCATCTGATATCTTGATATTCATACAGGTGTTTCTCTTTTCTCCAAATGTCTCTTTAATTTTCCTTTAGGCGGCATCTATCTTACCCCTCGTGATATAGGCTTCTACATCTTCAAATTTGTCCTCTAGCCATCCCTGCTTAACCATTTTGCACTTGTTGTCGATCTCAGTTTTAGATGTTTGTATTCCTTTTTGCCTGCCTCATTTGCTGTGTTTTTATATTTACTCCTTTCATCAATAAAATTCAATATCTCTTCTGTTACCCAAGGTTTACTACTAACCCTCGTCTTTTTACCTACTTGATCCTCTGCTGCCTTCACTATTTCATTTCTCAAAGCTACCCATTCTTCGTTTACTGTATTTCTTTCCCCCATTCTTGTCAGTCGTCCCCTAATTCTCTCTTTGAATCTCTCTACAAACTCTGGTACTTTCAGTTTATCCAGATCCCATCTCCTCAAATTTCCACCTTTTTGCGGTTTCTTCAGTTTTAGTCTACAGTTCATAACCAATAAATTGTGGTCAGAGTCCACATCTGCCCCAGGAAATCTCTTACAATTTAAAACCTGGTTCCTAAATCCCTGACTTACCATTATATTATCTATGTGAAACCTCACAGTGTCTCCAGGCCTGTTCCACGTACACAACCTTCTTTCATGATTCTTCAACCAAGTGTTAGTTATGATGAAGTTATGCTCTGTGCAAAATTCTACCAGTCGGCTTCCTCTTTCATTCCTTACCCCCATTCCGTATCCATCTACTACTTTTCCTTCTCTTCCTTTTCCTACTACCGAATTCCAGTCCCTCCCGACTATAAAAATTTTCGCCTGCCTTCACTACCTGAATAATTTCTTTTATATCATCATACGTTTCTTCAGTCTCTTCATCATCCGAGGAGCTAGTTCGCATATAAGCTGGCAGTTGTGTGGTAGGCGTGGGCTTTGTGTTGTATCAGTCGGTACAAATATATTTCCCTGTTATTCCTTATGTCAACCATTTCGTCTACTGTCATATATGAAATCTATTGTAAAGAATTTTAGCAAGTAATACTAACTTGATTCACAAATGCAATAATATTACGACTACGCTTGAGTCGCGATGATCCTAACGGAGTCATCGCTCCCCACGCGGGAAGCAATGTAATATTATTGGATTTCACATACTTTGTATATGAGGTATATGGCATAAAAGAAAAGGACAGCCAACGAGCTGTAGTTCTTAAAGATGCTAAGCATCACAGCGCATGAGTAAGGATACGAAAAAATTTTTGTAATGCACCCATATACCAAGACGCGCGCCCAGCGTTTAAATACTCTAAATAAACACTACGACCTGCTGGGCGCAGATATTTAAAATCATTGTCTCAGCGCTTGATAGCAAGAAGCTGCGAAACACAAGAAAGAAAAATCTATCACTTGTTAAGATATATTCTAGAGACTTCATTATCCCTTGTACCTTAGGTCGCCGAAATGTTAAGACGTACAACATAGCATTGCTACAAGTTGTATTTTTATTTTGCGTAAAAAGTATGTGAAACGACGAACAAACATTTCGGTAACTCGGGTGAGGATACAATGTACTTACGCACACGCAAGGACATTTAATTTTAAGAAGGAACGTACTGACAAAGCAGCGATTATTGGAGTGCGCCATGTACAAAAGAAATATCAGATGTAAGTCATACATCTATTGTGTATTTGTCAATGTCTCGAAGTTTAAAGCCAATTTGTTCAAAATATATTAATATTTTACGATGCAGTAATTTTCTTCTTATTCTTTACTTTCACTAACCAAAAATGATGTTCAAATTGTATATGAGCTTTGGTACAGGTTCGCTCTTTTTCGTGGTGTCTCGACTGTATTTGGGAGACCACTAATGTGTTCAACTTCCGATCTGTTAATCTTTCTCTCACGAAATTCCAGTAGTTTGCTTTCATTTCCATTTTTATATTCAGATAGGTCCCTTAGGTGTTTTCATCGAAGATTTTGATTGTGTGAAGGCAATCCGGGTCAAAAGGTGAATTAAGAAAACCCCTTCACGTAATAAATCCGTACGTCTTTGTGAATACAATCGAGAATCGATGCATCGGTGATCAATTAATGATCTCTCTCTCTTTTTAAGTCGTACTAAAAAAGGGCCACACAGGATAGCCGTAAGTACGCAATCTAGAGTTAGGTAGCATTTTGTCAGTAAATATTACCAACCAACAGAATACGGCAAGTTCCTTACGCCAGATGCGGCGCCCGAACAGGGACTTGACTAAAAACTAATATGTTCTTTTTACTTTTAACGCCAGAATGTCTATCTTGGCTACAATAATCCGTTCACTATACTGTTCGTAGTAGCTTACCCGCGCTCTCTTTTTTTTTTTATTCATACAGGAGGTTAACCGGCAACAATTACCTATTAATGATTTCAAATAATACTGATAATGTCGAGCACGACAACTGACAAATTTTAATGGTTAATGAAAACCACATCAGCTGTATAAATTATAATTTGTGCTACACAATACACAGCAGCTTAATTGAGTAATTACACAACTGAGGTGATTTTAATTAATCATTAATCACTCCACCCTCGAACCGATGTTAAAATGTTACTCCCCTTCCTTTGAATTACATCCACACATGACCAGTGAGAACTGCCGTTAAACATTACAACAGAAACAGTTTTAGAGTACAGAATTCTGGAAGCATCGTGCAGTTGAAACTGCGTACTGTGTTGTTTGGATGTGTGGCCTAGATGGGAGTGCAAGGGGAGGGGGTGGTTACTTCTCAGCTGCGCCACGAGGGCGACAGCTGTAGCAGGCTACGTGACCTGCAGTTGCAGAAAAGTTTCCTGCAGCAGCTGCTGGGACAGAGAAATGAATTCCTCCGAACAGTCCACTAATGAGAGGGAGCGAAGCGGTATGCTACCCCGAGCAGGGAGTCGCAAAACGATTTCTTGTTACATCTTTCCGGCAAGGTTTCTAACAAACTGTGCAATAATATCACAACTGACACGAGGAAATAGGCGTGAGATTTTCTGTGGGCTATGGCGAGATGTGTCGTACGGTCTACCACAGACCTACGATGTTTTTTAATCTGTGTGTTAAACTTTGAAGGAAACCAGGGAAAGAAAATTAAAGTTCAACGAAAAGAAATACAAATTGAGGATGACCGATGACACTGTAACTGTCAGAGACGACAAAGAACAAGGGAGAGGGCTGAACACAATGGACATTATCTCTACAAGAGGTATGACCACATCGAAATTAGAACAATTGTAATTCAGTTTATTCGAATTAAGTCAGGTCAGTCTGAGGGAATTAGATTAGGAAATGAACACTGAAAGTGCTAAATGAGTTTTGCTACTTAGATACGAAAGTAACCATTTATGGCCAAAGTAAGAGGGTATAAAATGAGCATTGGCAGTAGCAAGAAACGCGCTTCTGAAAAAAAGAAGTTTACAATGTCTTTTCTGGATATATACTCAGTTGGAGAGAAACGTGGACGATAAACAGTTCAAAGAAGCAGAAGAGAATAGGAGGTTTTGAAACATGGTGCTAAAGGAGATTACATTGGTAGATTGGATGACAAATGAGAAGAAATTTATGGCACAATTTTACTAAAAGAAGTAATCGGCTGATATAACACATCCTCATGCATCAAGTTAAAGTTTGGTAATGGAAGGAAATGTGTATGATGGGGAGAAAGTGAGAAAATTACGAAGGGAGACTAAGTCTTCAGTTCGGTAAGCTAATTCAAGTGGGTGTGGTATTCAGTAGTGACACACAGGGATTCTGTGGCCTGCTCACGGTAGACTAACGCGGAGAGCTACGTCTGACCAGTCTTCCATCCGAAAAAAAAAATCGCGGAACTGGTTCTGCCATGCATGTATATAGTATTTTAAACTTAATTAAAAAAAGAAAGGAAAAATAAATATATGTAGCCGATGTTTTGCTTTAGAGGCTATTCGATCATTTACATTCTTTTACTTCTAGAGGCACTTATTGCACCATTATGTTGACAAACCGAAGACAGACCTCTGTTACGATCAGTTAGTGGTACGTCTAAATGACTGCAAGTCCCAACTCTTTCTGTATACGTAACGGCCGCTCTTTTTCGCTGTAGATGATACCGTGCTGCGACTTTAATGACCTCCATTTGAATGAAGCACTAATCTTCTTTCTCTCTTCCTTCTTACACAATAGTAAATACACATTACATGATCAGCTTTTTGTTAAAAATATTATGTTGACCGTTGATGACACGGGGATTTCAGAGGCACGGTATATCAACATGAACTTGTGGTGCCTACAAGAATTCGCCATTAAAGATATGTAAGGTTTCTGCTTATGTAAGGAAACTGTATTAACAGCAGACAGATGCACTCGAGTTTACAGACATGCAGCAGTGACGATTTTTCAAATATTTATTTACTATTGGCTTCTAGTATACTTTTTTACCACCACAATTTAAAGGGATATACAGAACATATCATAGTACCGTTTTACTATCTTCATACACACATTTTAGGGCTAACATTGTAAAATTTATTGTCAGGTTGAAATTGCTATAAACATACAATTATACTACTAGACATAAATTTAGAGCTAACCACCTGTTTGTGTTCAAACATTGAATCCTGTTCTTTCGTTAAATTCAGTGCTATCAGTCCACTTCGATTATGCCTTCCTGTGCTATAAGCCTATCTAGGGTGTCTTATAAACTCCTGGTTGTCTCTCCAAATACTGGGAGAGTGCAAAGCGGAAGCCAGTGTGCAAGTTTCGACAGCTTTTTTCAAAAAAGAAAGTTGAATCTGCTTTTCACATACCGCTTGCACTGAAATGGGATATAATTTAGATTACCATTTGAAACAGGCATAATTTATTTACAAGGAGCACGGGAATGTTTGGCTCGCGATAGCTTATTAATTTCACAAATATAGAGGTTAAGCTAAAATGTGGTGTAACTTATGGTTATTCAGTATTCGTTATTAACAAGAAAAATCAGTTACGACTGTGGATTATAAAATTTTTGAGACTGTAATGAACTTTTCAAACAAATAATTTGGTTAATTTAAGATGGAAAGTTTTCTGTAGTCACTTAACCCAATAAACAAAAGTTTACAAACAAACCTAGGTTATAGGCACGAACATGTAACATTACGAGGAAAAGCGTAGAGTTCTAGATTCCTGTTAGAACGGTCATTAAATAAATCTACGGATACAAAGATACTGAAAACTGTGTTAATAAAAATAAGTAGTTAGCCTCATTTTACACTCATGGCGGTAGATCAGACTTCGGGAAAAGTAGTGTTGAAGTTGCAAGCAGAACAAAAGCTGTGTGGCATTGTCCAAGCGCAAGATTACATCACATTATCTATACTTCCACCTGCCCATCAGAAAGTCAGTCATCCTTACTACATGTGGCCAGATGACAGCGTTGCTTAAGAATACCTGCCACATGACCGACAGAGAAACACACTATTATGAAAAGCTACAAGACGAAAATAACATTCCCTTAACACATTTAAGCGCCAAAGTGGTATAGGCATGCGTATTCAAATACAGTCATATGTGAACAGGCAGAATACGACGCTGTGGTCGGCAACACCTATATAATACAAGTGTCTGGCGTAGTTATTAGATCAGTTACTTCTGCTACAATAACAGGTTATCTAGATTTAAGTGAGTTTGGACGTGGTACTATGGCCATCGTACGAGCGATGGGACACAGCATCTCCTTGCATATACTTGCAATTTTGTGTTTGCATTATGTAGCTGAAGTCAACGCAAACAAACACTGCTCATCAAATCTTCCATGTGACGACCACTGCCGATGGAAAGCATCGGTTTGCGGTTTGTTTCCCGTTACAAACAAAATGGTTTTTTAAAGGGAAATTTTACGTTACCATTCCATTTGGCGGTCCCAGATTAGTCTTGTGCGATATTTGTTTTATCAGTATGTATTGACGGTGACAGTAAAACTGGAAGCCTGGCGACAGCACCGCCGGGACCCCAGCTGAGTGCGGCCGCCATGCATGCGGCGCTAATCGTACTGAGTTGCTGTCAATTCTTCGTGTTTTATTCTCGCTGTTAATAAATATGGATAAAACGAATGTCGGAACAGACTAACTTGGGACTACTATCAAAATAGGACCGTAAAATTCCGACCCAAAAATAAATTCATTTGTAATGGTAAACAGAAGTGGCCTTTCTGTTGACACTAGGCGTCGCGTGAAAGACGGGAGAAGCAGTAATCGTTTCGACTGACTACACAATACAAAACCGACATCGCAAATTTCTACCAAAAGTCAAGAGAAAATTCGCCTGTCTTCTCGCAGGAGAGTCACTCAATATAAAGGGTGAAAAGTATTTAAACCGACATATTCTGGGAGGTTGTAGGGGACATCGAAACAAATACTTTTCCCTAATGTCTTTTTTTCCTATGAGGAGTATTTAAACCGGTAGAGGAAGATTTCTCTAGCGGCAATTCAGTTAAAACAACAAACACTTTTCCATTTTTTTTATGACCAAGAGACAACACATTAACACAAATCAATTTCAATTTCAGTAGATTTTCAAAAATGCCTCCAGTGACACGTAAACAAAGGTTACACCGTCGGATCATGTTCTGTCTGACACGGGCAAAAAACAAATACTTTTCCCTAATGTCTTTTTTTCCTATGAGGAGTATTTAAACCGGTAGAGGAAGATTTCTCTAGCGGCAATTCAGTTAAAACAACAAACACTTTTCCATTTTTTTTATGACCAAGAGACAACACATTAACACAAATCAATTTCAATTTCAGTAGATTTTCAAAAATGCCTCCAGTGACACGTAAACAAAGGTTACACCGTCGGATCATGTTCTGTCTGACACGGGCAAAACCCCAGGAATATCCTGAATTGTTCCTGCTGGTGCTGATATACGTGCAACCGGATCCTCTTCTGATGCAATAGGAGTTGCGTCAACAAGGTTGCGCATCTCTCCCCACACAAAAAAGTCCAGAGCGGACATATTTGGAGATCGAGCAGGCCATGGTACAGGACCACCTCTGCCAATCCACGTTTCTGGGAACCGTCGGTCCAGGAATCGACGCACACGACGACTGAAACGTGCCGGCGCCCCGTCATGTTGGATCCACATGCGTTGTCTTGTAGGGAGCGGGGCGTCTTCCAGCAATTCTGGCTATGCTCTGGAGAGAAAATGGTAATTGTGCCTGCCATTTATTGGCCTAGTAGCAGATACGGCCCAATTAAACAGTCCCCAACAACACCGACCCACACATTATCGAAGAACCGCACTTGAGGAGCGCTAGTAACTGTGGCATGCGGATTATCCTCACTCGAAACATGCAAATTGTGCATGTTGAAGACTCTATCACGTCCGAACGTGCTTATCGGTAAACAACACAGAGAATGGAAATGTAGGATACATTTCACACTGTTCCAGGCACCACTGCGAAAACTGTGCTCTGGATGAATAATCAACTGGTTCCATGTTGTGGACACGCTGTAAGTGAAATTGACTTAACAATTGCTCTCGAAGGACTGTTCTTACATTCGTCTGATTTGTCCCCATGTTACGTGCAATTGCACGAGTGCTGATTGAAGGATTGATCCCGCTCCACATGCTGCAAGACAGCTTGCTCAAATTGCAGCGTTCTTACCGTGCGACGGCGTCCTTGTCCAGGAAATCTGCTAAATGACCCAGTCTCACACAGACATTGATACACAGCAGCAATGGACGTATGATGCGGGAAACGGTGATTAAGATATGGTTGTTGATAAACCCGCTGTGCAGCTCGTCCATTGTGGTGCGCTACGTAGTACGCACCAACCATATCAGTGTACTCAATCCAGGTGTATCGCTCCATTAGTAAACAGAGACAATGCACTAATACATTGGTGGACAGCAGTTGCCTACAACTGTACAGCATAATACGCCCTATAACAACTGAAGATCGTAATACAGCCTCTAACAACTGAATACGCCCTTCACCGGTTTAAATATTACTCTTAGGAAAAAATGACATTTGTTTTGATGTGGGCAAATCATTCACTCTGATTGTTCTAAATGTGCTTCAAACCAATTTCAAAAGTGGTGGCCCAGTTACATAACACCATTGTATGCGGACTTAGTTCATGAATGGCTGCAAATGGTCTCCAAGTAACAGAAAATAGACATTTCCGGTTAATGATCGGTTCAGTTGGACCAGATGTCTCAGGCTGTTCCATGCAGACACATCTCACACGGTTATGGAGCGACCATCTGCTTGCACAGTGCCTTGTTGACAATTTGGGCCCATGCGCCACATTCGAACCCTACCAACGGCTCTTTGCAACTACACTCGGGACTCATCCGACCAGGCCACGGTTTTTCAGCCGTCTGTGGTCCAACCGGCATTGTCAAGAGGCACCACAGGAGATGTCTGCTATGAGCAACGGCAATCGCCGGTTATCTGCGGCCACAACCCATTAACGCCAAATTTCGCCACACTGTCCTAACGTATACGTTGAAATTTCTCTTTAAGTAATTAAAAAAATAGTGGAAGTTCTCTTAAAATAACAAAATATAGTGAAAATTCTCAAAATAAATAAAAATGAGACTGAAGTTCTCTGTTTCTCATTGTAAGCTCTGAACTGTAGTCATAAATGAACTGTCGTCAAAGAACTTGTAACATCGTAATGTTAAGGCAAAACTTCATTGTAATTGTAATTAATTGTAGAAATGAGAAGAGAGCAGTTTCATACTGTAGAAGTTAGCAAGCTGACTGCGAGAATTTTGAACAGTATAAACTGCCTGAATAATGAACTTTGACATGAAACCTACAGTAACTGGTTTTTCAAAACTGATCACAAAACTGTCTCTGAATAACATGAGTTGGCCCTGACTGAATAAATAAAAACATCAAAACATTTAGTCCTCACCTCTTTTCTGCGCAAATCTGGGTAAGTCGTTGCAGTACTGCTCTGTCTTGCGCGCCGCTATGCTTAAGCTGCAAATGACTCTACATAGGGACACCCGGTAGGTGCAATGAGTTCACTGTTAGTTGCAAATAGAAGTATATTCCAAATAACGAAATTGTAAGAGAAAGGTTGGTAGAAAATGAAGAGGAAAAAGTGGGATCATTATAATATTTACCTCTGACATTCCATTACACTTCGTCATACACAAATCATTTTCCGTTACAATCTTGATATTATCATGTTGATTGAACAAATTGATAAATTGACACTTTACATTTGAAACTAACTTTGTCATTCCTTCCTCACCCAAACACAGCTTAACATTGTCTACTTTCGCACGCCAACACAGCTTAACATTGCCTGTCCCACTGCGCCCTCGCGCACATCAGAGATGAACACCCAACTTCTGCGATACAGCTCAACAACATCGCTGCTCGCTCGCAATCGATTCAGATACCAAAATTATGCATAACATCTATCAACGTTGGTCGTATTTTCCATATTGATTTCTACGGTTCTTTCACACGCCTTCGCTTGTCTGTCAGCACTGATAAATCTACGCAAAGAAGTTTCTCTTGGTCGTTAAGTGAAGGCCGTCGGCCACGATGTTGTAGCTGGTGAGAGGTGATGCCGGAAATTTGGTATTCTCGTCACACTCTTGACACTGTGCATCTCGGAATATTAAATTCTCTAGCGAATTCTGAACTGGAATGCCTCATGCGTGTAGCTCCATCTACCATTCTGCTAATTCCCGTGGTGCGGCCAAAATCACATCTTACACGAATCACCAGAGTACAAAGTGTAGCTCCGTCAGTGCACAGCCCTTTTATACCTTGTGTACGCAATACTACAGCCATTTGTATACGTACATACCGCTATCCTATGACTATAGTGACCTCAGTGTATGTGTACAGGGGTCTCAAATCTTTTGTCTTAAACTGAAACAGGTAATAGCAGGTCCACAACCGATTATATTCTACATCTACATCTACATTTATACTCCGCAAGCCACCCAACGGTGTGTGGCGGAGGGCACTTTACGTGCCACTGTCATTACCTCCCTTTTCTGTTCCAGTCGCGTATGGTTCGCGGGAAGAACGAGTGTCTGAAAGCCTCCGTGCGCGCTCTAATCTCTCTAATTTTACATTCGTGATCTCCTCGGGAGGTATAAGTAGGGGGAAGCAATATATTCGATACCTCATCCAGAAACGCACCCTCTCGAAACCTGGCGAGCAAGCTACACCGCGATGCAGAGCGCCTCTCTTGCAGAGTGTGCCACTTGAGTTTATTAAACATCTCCGTAACGCTATCATGGTTACCAAATAACCCTGTGACGAAACGAGCCGCTCTTCTTTGGATCTTATGTATCTCCTCCGTCAACCCGATCTGGTACGGATCCCACACTGATGAGCAACACTCAAGCGTAGGTCGAACGAGTGTTTTGTAAGCCACCTCCTTTGTTGATGGACTACATTTTCTAAGGACTCTCCCAATGAATCTCAACCTGGTACCCACCTTACCTACAATTAATTTTATATGATCATTCCACTTCAAATCGTTCCGCACGCATACTCCCAGATATTTTACAGAAGTAACTGCTACCAGTGTTTGTTCCGCTATCATATAATCATACAATAAAGGATCCTTCGTTCTATGTATTCGCATGTATATTAGGGGAAAATGCTCGGTAATGAATATTTATCGTGTTATGGACGTATAGGGCATACACGCATAACAACAACGTAGCTCATTATAGTTGTTCAAAGAGATGGCCGCCAGTCTCAATGCCTGTAATGCAACAGCACATGCAGTTCTGCCGCACTCTCCCAAAGACCCCGGGTGTCTGTTGTACACTAGAGCGGGCGGAGTGTGATAAACAGCGTACACATCTGACCACCAAACAGACGCACCTAAGCTCATAGAAAGTGTGTGATGTGATGACAGCATGTGGCGCAACACCACATTATCCTATGCCAGACCCACAGCACTATTCCTGGTGTCAGTTGTCCATCGCATCAGACAACTTATATGTCCTTGGTGAGGTGTCTTACTGTGTACAGTGCATGACACACAGTCAAAGATGGAATAATATATTGAAAAATTCGCCTCAGTTGCGAAAATTTTCTGGTCTTTACCCAGGTTTCGGCTAGAATAATCTAGCCCTCTTCAGAAGCATAAACTTATTATAACATGCCAGAGTAAGGCACAGCCAACATTAAAAATTAAAACCTTTAGTACCGTGGTACCATGTCGAATTAAAACTACTTACTGAAGTCTAGCCCCGGCATCACTTCCACACGCGGTCGGTTGGCAGCGGCAACTACGTTGGCTCAGGCTCAGTGCAATTCCGCGCGCAACAATCGGTGCCAACGTAGTTGCCGCCGCCAACCGACCGCGTGGTGAAGTGATGCCGGCGCTGGACTTCGGGTAAGTAGTTTTAATTCGACATGGTACCGCGGTACTATAGGTTTTATTTTTTAATGTTGACTATGCCTTACTCTCGTATGTTATAATATACTACTGGCCATTAAATTTGCTACACAACGAAGATGACGTGATCGCCGACTGTGTTTTTTTTTTAGCTTTCTGGTGACTTTTTTAACTGTCCCCAATGAACGTCTACCTGTCAGTGTATTTTTACCTCCATTTTCTCCCCTTACTCTGTTTTGTGTTCCCCTTTTTTACCTCCTTATGTATGTATTATATTATTCTTGTTTTAGTTGTCATGTCACTCGGCTGAAGAGCGGCGAATTGTGCTGCGGACAGCCCTCCCCTGCCCATATGGGGCAGGGGCATGAAATCACAATAAAGAAAAAAAAAAAAGATGACATGCTACAGACGCGAAATTTAACCAACAGGAAGAAGATGCTGCGATATGCAAATGATTAGCTTTTCAGAGCATTCACACAAGGTTGGCGCCGGTGGCGACACCTACAACGTGCTGACTTGAGGAAACTTTCCAACCGATTTCTCATACACAAACAGCAGTTGACCGGCGTTGCCTGGTGAAACACTGTTATGATGCCTCGTGTAAGCAGGAGAAATGTGTACCATCACGTTTCCGACTTTGATAAAAGTCGGATTGTAGCCTATGGCGACTGCAGTTTATCGTATCGCGACATTGCTGCTCGCGTCGGTTGAGATCCAATGACTGTTGGCAGAAATGGGAATCGGTGTGTTCAGGAGGGTAATACGGAACGCCGTGCTGGATCCCAACGGCCTCGTATCACGAGCAGTAGAGATGACAGGCATCTTATCCGCATGGCTGTAACGGATCGTGCAGCCACTTCTCGATCCCTGTGTCAACAGATGGGGACGTTTGCAAGACAACAACCACGTGCACGAAAAGGTCGGCGACGTTTGCAACAGCATGAACTATCAGCTCGGAGACCACGGCTGCGGTTATCCTTGACGCTGCATCAGAGACAGGAGCGCCTGCGACGGTGTACTGAACGACGAACCTGGGTTCACGAATGGCAAAACCTCATTTTTTCGGATGAATCCAGGTTCTGTTTACAGCATCATCATGGACGCATCCGTGTATGGCGACATCGTGGTGAATGCACATTGGAAGCGGGTATTCGTCATCGCCATACTGGCGTATCACCCGGCTTGATGTATGGGGTGCCATTGGTTACACATCTCGGTCACCCCTTGTTCGCATTGACGGCACTTTGAATAGTGGACGTTACATTTCAGTGGGTTACGACCCGTGGCTCTACCCTTCATTTGATCCCTGCAAGACCCTATATTTCAGCCGGATAATGCACCACCGCATGTTGCAGGTCCTGTACGGGTCTTTCTGGATGCAGAAAATGTTCGACTGCTGCCCTGGCCAGCACATTCTCCAGATCTCTCACCAATTGAAAATGTCTGGTCAATGGTGACCGAGCAACTGGCTCGTCACAATACGCCAATCACTATTCTTGATGAATTGTGGTATCGTGTTGAAGCTGCATGTGCAGCTGTGCCTGTACGCGCCATCCAAGCTCTGTTTAACTCAATCCCCAGACATATCAGCGCCGTTATTACCTGAAAAGGTGGTTGTTCTGGGTACTGATTTCTCAGGATCTATGCACCCCAATTGCGTGAAAATATAATCACATGTCAGTTCTAGTGTAATATATTTGTCCAGTGAATACCCGTTTATCATCTGCATTTCTTCTAGGTGTATCAATTTTAATGGCCAGTAGTGTATATGATTCAGTGTGTGTGTGTGCGTGGGCACGCGCGCTTTCGTGATCATTTTTAATTTTTTAATGAATATTAGCTACAACGTTAGTAATGGAAATGTGAAAAAATAGTAATGGAAAAAATCGGAGATTTGTGGCAAGTTCTTATGGGAGGAAACTGCTGAGAGTTCATCGGTTCCTAGGTTTACACATTACTTAATCTAACTTAAACTAGCTTACGCTAAAGCAACACACACACACCCATGCCTCGGACGGGGGGTAGTTGCGCGAACCGTGGCAAGGTGCCCAAGACCGCGCGGCTAAATAGTAATGTACAAAAGTTAAACACTCACATGAAATACTACAAAGCTTGATCTAATTTTCTGTAATATCTATTACAGTGGAAAGGCAAACGGTGGATGCAAGGGATAAAGAGACATGTCGGAAATGTTTTAAGATTTGGTAGAAAACTTTGAGTGCTTCTAGAACAAAGTGGTGAGCGGAGAGAACAAAGTGGCAGAATAAAGTATAATAAGGCGAGAAAGGAATTCGAGAACAAACGAAAGTTAAAATTTTGTACATCTTACATGCTCCTCTGGTGTAGAAAGTCGCATGAAGAAAGAAATATGTAAACCTATTCGTACTGGTTCTCATAGAAGATATTTCATTATACAAGAAATAGCTATAGATATAAATTCTTTCATTTAAAATTGGTACATATTTTGTAACGGAAAAATTGTAATTGTGCAACAGCTCTTTCTCACGACTGGTAAGATAGCAAAACTCACTGTACAAAATTCATTACTCTACTCGTCCAACAGTAACGTGTATTAGGACGCTCCTTATTATGTTTAGCATTTCGGTAGAGTCATATAAAAAGAGAAATATTAATATTACTAAACTAGGCTTAAGGAAACTTCCTTCTTATGGTGAACGCGTTACAAAATAATACGAAGCAGCTGATTCCACGTGTTTCTACAATTATTCCGATATTCTAAAGAAATAATTTAACATGATGTGGACCCTGACATTAACATTCGATTCGAACTTAAGAAACAAAGGTGTTCAGTGTTCTCCATTTAACTGCATTTTGCCTTATGTCCAAAATTGCCTCTCTCGAAAACCACGTGGCGATTTCAGATCCGGAAGTAAATAAGCTTTCTCGAAAATCACCATCCAATTCTTGCTCCAGGACGCCAAAATAAGTTTTCAGGAATCATTGGGTAAGTCAGACTTGAAGGGAAGAGAACCAGAAGAAAATGAAATTCGTGTGAGGGTGCATCATTTGTATGCATGGAATGTGTAAGCAGGATACGAAATTTGCAATCTTCGATGAGACAGCGGCGAGCGGCAGAAATTGCGGCGGCTAGGTAGCGGCGAAGGACTAAGGCGGCAACAGGTTTCTCCGGACAAACGATGATCTCTGCTAGGTTCACATGGCGACCCTTTTAGAATCTGGAGATCGTGAGGTTTGCCAACAGGAAACATGGCTTGACTAAAAATGACATGTACTGTAACGTTACGTCATCAATCTCGGCTAATGCCAATGTATTGTTTTGCGAATGATCATCACACTGAGGAGAATATAGATCTCTTACCGTGCCGTCGGTAGGAAGGGCCATGGGAGACGAAGGACTAGAATTGGTCGAGGGACGTTGATACATTCGATCATGGACTTTTTTGAGGCTTAGTCGCCTGAAGAGATCTGAACCTCAGTCCACTTTTCATTGTCATAACCATTGGACTGTGAATATATAGAGCTTCGCTAATAAACAGCCGCACTAATAGGACTTCGTACTGAGGTTGTGATCTTAACCACCCACTTTTTATAACAGAGATACACTGAATCTGTCGATATATTTCAGTATCTGCTCAGTATTGCATAAGTACCTGTTCAAATAAATCACAGAGAGGTACCACATTATCTGAATATCGAGATATATTCTACGAGGATATACGATGGTTCTGTTCATATCATCGTAAATTGAAATGCGAGAGTCCTTAATACTCAAAATTAGATGAGGTGGTAGTATAACTAACGAAGCAATACTGAATAGGACTAAGAGAAAACGAAATTTTTGTCGCATGTTAACTAAAACAAGAGATATAAGGCTGTGGTGTCGGACATGTCCGAAAGAACAGACACCATTGATGACCTGCAGCCGTATAGAACGAAATTAGAATTACATTAATACTTTTAGCTGCTAACGGACGCTGATGTATATCAACGGGTGCAGGTGAAAATGATTGCCTCAACCGGTACTCGAACCCGGAATCTCCTGCTTATATGGCAGACGGTCTGTCCATCGAAGCCACCGAGTGCACAGAGGACAGCGCTACTGCAGGGACTATCTCGTGCACGTCTCCCGCGAGACCCACGTCCGAAAGAACAGACACCATATCCATGTTAAGTATATAGTTCTGGCAACACCGGCCATAACCTTCTTCTTCTGTGCGGATGCACACATATTCCCCGAACTCTTACGGGATTTGGTAAGAATGTCTTCCACGAGTAATGAGTGTGTTGGGGTGTGACACTGCGAATGTAGTGTGTGGACACACAAGGTGAGAATGTGTGTCTCGCGGGAGGCGTGCGCGAAATAGTCCGTGCAGTGGCGCCATACTATGTGCCCTCGTTGGCTCAGATGGATAGAGCGTCTGTCATGTAAACAGGAGATCCCGGGTTCGAGTTCCTGTCGGGGCACGCATTTTCACCCGCCTCCGTTGATAATAACGCCCGTTATCAGCTGAAGGTATTACTGTAATTCTAAAAACAAGAGATAGGTTGATAGGACACACCGTAAGGCCTACTGAATCATTTATTTGGTAATGGGAGAAAGAGTGGGAATAAAAACTGTAGAGCGAGGCCAAGGAATGGATTCAGTAACCACATGCATAACGACGTAGACTGCAGTACTTATTTGGTGATGAAGAAACTTGCAGATAACAGATTAGCGTCGAGAGTTGCTGAAAACCACAACAACACTATGGGCTAAGCGCACGTTGCAGTACATCTCTGAGGCGGAATATTGTTAGCGAAGTCTGGAAAATCGTCTAAAATCACTGACGTCGACCGATTTTCAGATTAGTGGTCTGTAATTCAGCGCGAGGGTTCGTCATTGCATCCATGGCTCCACTAGATGCCTATAACACCATCCCGCTTCATATTAAGGTATACTGGCAGATGACTTAATATTTTTCATTCGTTTTTAAGAAGACGGGTGGAAACTGTGTGGCACAGACAACAATCTATTTTCAAATGCTGACGCTGCGTGTACGATATACTCGATGTCGTAGCAGACCTGCTGCATACCTGCATACGCAAATGTGCTATAATAGTGTGGCGTCACATTTGCGTTATATGATGATTAGAGAAGGGAGAGGGTGAAACCTGGGTTAACAGCCCCAGTCGTTCTGATCGTGCACTCACTTCCTGACATACTGCGTGGAAGTTCCTGATTTAGTCCACGACTTTGCCGCAACGTCTACTTCCCTCGCTTGCAACTGTGCCATTTCTTGACTCGATAAGTGTCATCCTGATTGATCCTAGTGTCGTGGTGAAGGAAATAGTGGGAGTGGAAAGTGGCTGAACGTTTGTGCAAATTCTAAACAATATTAAAATCAATTTATGAGTGAGCGTTCTTAACGCATACACAATAAAGAACACAAACAGTCTAAGTGCTCAATTCTCTTAATCCGCTCAGTACCTAATACAATCTAACACACTACTATACACACTCTAAGACAAAAAAGAACACGACGTACTACAAAGGAATTATATTAATTGGGCGGAAATCACTAGATGTGATGTACATGTACAGACAGACAAGTGATTCCAACTTCAGAAGAAAGGATGATTTATTCGTGACACAGGGATTCACAAAATGACCAGGCCTGTTGTTGTGAGTGTCGGTTGCCTTATACAATGTTTTATTTTATGTGTTTTTCCGGCCGTTGTGGTCGAGCGGTTCTAGGCACTTCAGTCCAGAACCGCACTGCTGCTACGGTCGCAGGTTCGAATCCTGCATCGAGCATGGATGTGTGTGATGTTCTTAGGTTTGTTAGGTTTAAGTAGTTCTAAGTCTAGGGGACTGACGACCTCAGATGTTAAGTCCCATAGTGCTTAGAGTCATTTGAACCATTTGTATTTTGATATTTAAAATCGTTACTTCCTGCTAAAGTTTCACGTTTTGAAATTGACAAAAGCTAGCTCGTGAAAGAATTTATCTTTTACTCGTGTGTCAAATTACTGTCATTGTTATTGAGTCATAGTTGAGATGGACAGCACCTTATGAGATTAATCATGTGAAATAAAATTTATTTCAGTTGTTATGGCCATGTGACTATGCGCTTTTAAATTTTGCTTTGTGTTTGTGGTCTGCAATTGCTAATCAAAGATGAATGAAGGGAGCATATGAAGGGCTTATTGCAATAGTGGCACAAGTCCATTATTGTTCATTTTGAGATAAAGAGCCGTAAAGTTATATGAGCACCGAAAAGTCTGCAGTTGAGATACCACAAATAATCGAGCATATGGCTTCTCGCTAGAGATGAACCTTTCTTTCTCTTTGTTTGGATCACTAATTTCAGAAGCACTATAGGCAGAAAAGTGGAGGTAATGGACTTGTACCGCTATTGAAATAACCCCCTCATATGATCCCTGGGTAAAAGTTCAGGTTAGCCACCTAGTGTTAACGTCTATTTAATGGCCAGATGCTTTGGTTTCAGGTATTCCAACTGTGATTAATGTTGTCAGTTATTTTTCTGTACAAAATTTGTTTAGTAGACTTCCTACTCAAACAAAAAATTATATGCCGGATGTTAAAAACTTCTCAAAGTATTAAGCACTTGAAATATCACTTTCATTGTGGCATCTGTTAAATGCTTTACGGTGACTTTTTATAGTTGATTTTATTTATGTTAAAAGCCGCAGAGACTAACAAATGTTTTTCAATTTTTTTAGTTTCGTATGTTCAGCATTTTAGCAGTACCCGCTACATGTCCCCCGTCATTTGACAATGATTGCTTACCAAATATTGTTATTTAACTGTACCAAAATCGATCAGCAGAGAAGAAACGTGTTTTCGTAAATCTTACTAACTTCATTTTTAAAACTGAGTGCACTTTTAACTTTGAGAAAAAAACACGAGTCATCCATTTTTGTAGAATGAGATTTTCACTCTGCAGCGGAGTGTGCGCTGATATGAAACTTCCTGGCAGATTAAAACTGTGTGCCCGACCGAGACTCGAACTCGGGACCTTTGCCTTTCGCGGGCAAGGTTCGCAGGAGAGCTTCTGTAAAGTTTGGAAGGTAGGAGACGGGATACTGGCAGACGTAAAGCTGTGAGTACCGGGCGTGAGTCGTGCTTCGGTAGCTCAGATGGTAGAGCACTTGCCCGCGAAAGGCTAAGGTCCCGAGATCGAGTCTCGGTCGGGCACAGTTTTAATCTGCCAGGAAGTTTCATATCAGCGCACACTCCGCTGCAGAGTGAAAATCTCATTCTGGAAACATCCCCCAGGCTGTGGCTAAGCCATGTCTCCGGTACATCCTTTCTTTCAGGAGTGCTAGTTCTGCAAGGTTCGCAGGAGAGCTTCTGTAAAGTTTGGAAGGTAGGAGACGGGATACTGGCAGACGTAAAGCTGTGAGTACCGGGCGTGAGTCGTGCTTCGGTAGCTCAGATGGTAGAGCACTTGCCCGCGAAAGGCAAAGGTCCCGAGTTCGAGTCTCGGTCGGGCACACAGTTTTAATCTGCCAGGAAGTTTCATATCAGCGCACACTCCGCTGCAGAGTGAAAATCTCATTCTGGAAACATCCCCCAGGCTGTGGCTAAGCCATGTCTCCGCTATATCTTTTCTTTCAGGAGTGCTAGTTCTGCAAGGTTCGCAGGAGAGCTTCTGTAAAGTTTGGAAGGTAGGAGACGGGATACTGGCAGACGTAAAGCTGTGAGTACCGGGCGTGAGTCGTGCTTCGGTAGCTCAGATGGTAGAGCACTTGCCCGCGAAAGGCAAAGGTCCCGAGTTCGAGTCTCGGTCGGGCACACAGTTTTAATCTGCCAGGAAGTTTCATATCAGCGCACACTCCGCTGCAGAGTGAAAATCTCATTCTGGAAACATCCCCCAGGCTGTGGCTAAGCCATGTCTCCGCTATATCCTTTCTTTCAGGAGTGCTAGTTCTGCAAGGTTCGCAGGAGAGCTTCTGTAAAGTTTGGAAGGTAGGAGACGGGATACTGGCAGACGTAAAGCTGTGAGTACCGAGCGTGAGTCGTGCTTCGGTAGCTCAGATGGTAGAGCACTTGCCCGCGAAAGGCAAAGGTCCCGAGTTCGAGTCTCGGTCGGGCACACAGTTTTAATCTGCCAGGAAGTTTCATATCAGCGCACACTCCGCTGCAGAGTGAAAATCTCATTCTGGAAACATCCCCCAGGCTGTGGCTAAGCCATGTCTCCGGTACATCCTTTCTTTCAGGAGTGCTAGTTCTGCAAGGTTCGCAGGAGAGCTTCTGTAAAGTTTGGAAGGTAGGAGACGGGATACTGGCAGACGTAAAGCTGTGAGTACCGGGCGTGAGTCGTGCTTCGGTAGCTCAGATGGTAGAGCACTTGCCCGCGAAAGGCAAAGGTCCCGAGTTCGAGTCTCGGTCGGGCACACAGTTTTAATCTGCCAGGAAGTTTCATATCAGCGCACACTCCGCTGCAGAGTGAAAATCTCATTCTGGAAACATCCCCCAGGCTGTGGCTAAGCCATGTCTCCGCTATATCTTTTCTTTCAGGAGTGCTAGTTCTGCAAGGTTCGCAGGAGAGCTTCTGTAAAGTTTGGAAGGTAGGAGACGGGATACTGGCAGACGTAAAGCTGTGAGTACCGGGCGTGAGTCGTGCTTCGGTAGCTCAGATGGTAGAGCACTTGCCCGCGAAAGGTAAAGGTCCCGAGTTCGAGTCTCGGTCGGGCACACAGTTTTAATCTGCCAGGAAGTTTCATATCAGCGCACACTCCGCTGCAGAGTGAAAATCTCATTCTGGAAACATCCCCCAGGCTGTGGCTAAGCCATGTCTCCGCTATATCCTTTCTTTCAGGAGTGCTAGTTCTGCAAGGTTCGCAGGAGAGCTTCTGTAAAGTTTGGAAGGTAGGAGACGGGATACTGGCAGACGTAAGGCTGTGAGTACCGAGCGTGAGTCGTGCTTCGGTAGCTCAGATGGTAGAGCACTTGCCCGCGAAAGGCAAAGGTCCCGAGTTCGAGTCTCGGTCGGGCACACAGTTTTAATCTGCCAGGAAGTTTCATATCAGCGCACACTCCGCTGCAGAGTGAAAATCTCATTCTGGAAACATCCCCCAGGCTGTGGCTAAGCCATGTCTCCGCTATATCCTTTCTTTCAGGAGTGCTAGTTCTGCAAGGTTCGCAGGAGAGCTTCTGTAAAGTTTGGAAGGTAGGAGACGGGATACTGGCAGACGTAAAGCTGTGAGTACCGGGCGTGAGTCGTGCTTCGGTAGCTCAGATGGTAGAGCACTTGCCCGCGGAAGGCAAAGGTCCCGAGTTCGAGTCTCGGTCGGGCACACAGTTTTAATCTGCCAGGAAGTTTCATCCATTTTTGTGTTCTCAAATATGTAGTACATTCCGCATTTTCAATGAATATAATGTGCCATAAGAAACAGTAAATGGAGAAAATTTTTTGCGTTTCTGGGTCAGTGTATTCACAGGTGGTCGTTTTGTCGCGATCGCCTTTCATACACCACGCACCCACGTGGTGCGTGAATAGCTGATCTCCTCACAGACGATGTGTCACCGGCCGTCCCCGCCCGTAGGAGTGCTACGCCTTTCCGAACAAAGAGGAGCGGGTATCTGTTGTGGCAACGCCAGGGCTCTGACTGACGCCAGGCAATCAGAGCGCTGGGAGCGCATCTTTCGGTTGCTCGCCTGGTACAGTTTGAAAGACAAGGGTTCTTCTCCTAGTGCTTCATTCTGGGTAGCACATATGAGCAGAAGTACACTGATCAATGTAATTAAAAGATCACTCCATAAATTCCCCCGCCATGCGCTATGCGATACATATGTTTGAAATTTGTCTCAAAGGTGTGTAACACTTTCCACGCTAATGGTGCAAAAGTGGGGCGCAATGGGTGGGAATTATAGGGTTTCGAAAATATGATGCTTTGATTTTGTTGCGCAATGTAGTTCATTCTTGAGAATGCAGTATGAGCGCATTCCATCTGCAACATCCAACACACTAGGAAGATTGCTTGGTGTACCCGTGGCCTAGGGGTAGCGTCTTTGATTCTTAATGAAAACGTCTTCGGTCCCAGGTTCGATCCCCGCTACTGCCTAAATTTTGATAAATAATCAGAATTGGCGGCCGAAGACTTCCGGCATAAGAAGTCAGCCTCATTCTGCCAACGGCCTTGTCATAGAGGGTGGAGGAGCGGATAGAGGTTCAGGGCACTCTCTTGTCCTAGGGGTGGGAAATTGCCCCTAAAGGCGGAAGAATCAGCAATGATCAACGACATGAGGATGCAGAAGGCAATGGAAACCACTGCATTAAAGACACGTAACGTGTATCCACAGGACATGTGGCCTGTAATTGAAGAAGTGTCAAGATGATCTCTCCATTGGCAAAAGATTCCGGAATAGTCCCCCATTCGGATTTCCGGGAGGGGACTGCCAAGGGGGAGGTTTCCATGAGAAAAAGATTGAATAATCAACGAAAGGATAACGTTCTACGAGTCGGGGCGTGGAATGTCAGAAGCTTGAACGTGGTAGGGAAACTAGAAAATCTGAAAAGGGAAATGCAAAGGCTCAACCTAGATATAGTAGGGGTCAGTGAAGTGAAGTGGAAGGAAGACAAGGATTTCTGGTCAGATGAGTATCGGGTAATATCAACAGCAGCAGAAAATGGTATAACAGGTGTAGGATTCGTTATGAATAGGAAGGTATGGCAGAGGCTGTGTTACTGTGAACAGTTCAGTGACCGGGTTGTTCTAATCAGAATCGACAGCAGACCAACACCGACAACGATAGTTCAAGTATACATGCCGACGTCGCAAGCTGAAGATGAACAGATAGAGAAAGTGTATGAGGATATTGAAAGGGTAATGCAGTATGTAAAGGGGGACGAAAATCTAAGAGTCATGGGCGACTGGAATGCAGTTCTAGGGGAAGGAGTAGAAGAAAAGGTTACAGGAGAATATGGGCTTGGGACAAGGAATAAAAGCGGAGAAAGACTAACTGAGTTCTGTAACAAGTTTCAGCTAGTAATAGCGAATACCCTGTTCAAGAATCACAAGAGGAGGAGGTATACTTGGAAAAGGCCGGGAGATACAGGAAGATTTCAATTAGATTACATCATGGTCAGACAGAGATTACGAAATCAGATACTGGATTGTAAGGCGTACCCAGGAGCAGATATACACTCAGATCACAATATAGTAGTGATGAAGAATAGGCTGAAGTTCAAGACATTAGTCAGGAAGAAACAATACACAAAGAAGTGGGATACGGAAGTACTAAGGAATGACGAGATACGTTTGAAGTTCTCTAACGCTATAGATACAGCAATAAGGAATAGCGCAGTAGGCAGTACAGTTGAAGAGGAATGAACATCTTTAAAAAGGGCCATCACAGAAGTTGGGAAGGAAAACATAGGTACAAAGAAGGTAGCTGCGAAGAAACAATGGGTAACAGAAGAAATACTTCAGTTGATTGATGAAATGAGGAAGTACAAAAATGTTTCGGTAAAATCAGGAATACAGAAATACAAGCCGCTGAGGAATGAAATAAATAGGAAGTGCAGGGAAGCTAAGACGAAATGGCTGCAGGAAAAATGTGAAGACATCGAAAAAGATATGATTGTCGGAAGGACAGACTCAGCATACAGGAAGTCAAAACAACTTTGGTGACATTAAAAGCAACGGTGGTAACATTAAGAGTGCAACGGGAATTCCACTGTTAAATGCAGAGGAGAGAGCAGATAGGTGGAAAGAATACATTGAAAGCCTCTATGAGGGTGAAGATTTGTCTGATGTTGGTAGAAGAAGAAACAGGAGTCAATTTAGAGGAGATAGGGGATCCAGTATTAGAATCGGAATTTAAAAGAGCTTTGGATGACTTACGGTCAAATAAGGCAGAAGGGAAAGATAACATTCAATCAGAATTTCTAAAATCATTGGGGGAAGTGGCAACAAAACGACTATACGTTGGTGTGTAGAATATATGAGTCTGGCGACATACCATCTGACTTTCGGAGAAGCATCATCCACACAATTCCGAAGACGGCAAGAGCTGACTAGTGCGAGAACTATCGCACAATCAGCTTAACAGCTCATGCATCGAAGCTGCTTACAAGAATAATATACAGAAGAATGGAAAAGAAAATTGAGAATGCGCTAGGTGACGATCAGTTTGGCTTTAGGAAAAGTAAAGGGACGAGAGAGGCAATTCTGACGTTACGGCTAATAATGGAAGCAAGACTAAAGAAAAATCAGGACACTTTCATAGGATTTGTCGACCTGGAAAAAGCGTTCGACAATATAAAATGGTGCAACCTGTTCGAGATATTGAAAAAAGTAGGGGTAAGCTATAGGGAGAGACGGGTCATATACAATATGTACAACAACCAAGAGGGAATAACAAGAGTGGACGATCAAGAACGAAGTGCTCGTATTAAGAAGGGTGTAAGACAAGGCTGTAGCCTTTCGCCCCTACTCTTCAATCTGTACATCGAGGAAGCAATGATGGAAATAAAAGAAAGGTTCAGGAGTGGAATTAAAATACAAGGTGAAAGGATATCAATGATACGATTCGCTGATGACATTGCTATCCTGATTGAAAGTGAAGAAGAATTAAATGATCTGCTGAACGGAATGGACAGTCTAATGAGTACACAGTATGGTTTGAGAGTAAATCGGAGAAAGACGAAGGTAATGAGAAGTAGTAGAAATGAGAGCAGCGAGAATGTTGAAAATTAGGTGGACTGATAAGGTAAGGAATGAGGAGGATCTACGCAGAATCGGAGAGGAAAGGAATATGTGGAAAACACTGGTAAGGAGAAGGGACAGGATGATAGGACATCTGCTAAGACATGAGGGAATGACTTCCATGGTACTAGAGGGAGCTGTAGAGGGCAAAAACTGTAGAAGAAGACAGAGATTGGAATACGACAAGCAAATAATTGAGGACGCAGGTTGCAAGTGCTACTCTGAGATGAAGAGGTTAGCACAGGAAAGGAATTCGTGGCGGGCCGCATCAAACAGTCAGTAGACAGATGACCAAAAAAAAAAAAAAAAAGAAGGAAGATTGCAGCGAACTGCGAGGTTTCGGACTCTACCAACATCATTAGGAAAAGCGATAATGTGGTACTCCTAATGTCTCTGCACTTAGTGTTGTATTTGGGCTTCGCAAATTCATTAACACAGAGGCTTCCTTTGTTCACAAATTCTTTCACATGTACCTAACCACCATATATGAATTCTTAATACTGTTTAGATACCAAACGTGCCTCATTTACTTATATGGAAAGTGGGTCAGGTGCTAGGCTCCATGTACTTGCAAACATTGTATTTATCTTCCGTAAGAAAGTTTTAGCAGTCTTGGTAAAGTGTCACTAAAGCAGTTCTTCAAGTTATTGATCATCGTAGTTTATTGCTTTCACCACATAATCTCTCTATTTTGATCCTTTTAGGTAGTGTAGACAATAGTTGACAAAAATATTTAAATAGTGTATATAGCAGTTGAAAAAAATATTTAAATATTCATCCTGCGCAAATCGAGCCTGTAAAGCATGATTTGAATTCACCGTGAGACTGTGAATTATGAGATTTGCGGTTAATGTTTTAGTTCTGTCCTCCACTGTGTTACTTCGGAGTAAGTCTCCGCTCCCCTCCCCCTCCTTTCGTTGCACCATGCCTCAGTTTTGCTACCTCTGGACTTAAAGTCATATCGCATTACTGATGAGTTGTATTTACTATATTGTGGTACACATAAAGGCAGAAACCAGGTTTCTATTCCCGTATGAAGACTCAAGTTCAATTGGCAAAGGAAAGGAAAGCTTACAATACTGACAAAATATCGAACTGAAACTCACACATAGGGTAGACCGGAGAGAAAAGTAACATTTCGCATATTGCATTGCTTTATTAGCTCCAAACAGATGTATGAAACAAACGTATTATTACGTGCATTGCACGAGGCTTTCTTAACAAAACTGAATTTAGTTTCGCTAAATTACATATGACTACAAGAAGCGAAATTTATTTTGAAACATCAATATCCACTGACGGAAAAAAAATCACAGCACCAAGAAGCAGTTGTGTCACATAAAGGAATGTTGGTAGGCGCCTTTCTACGCCTGAAAAGACTATGTCTGTTCAAATTTCGCACCAGTCGCTAATAGTGCCATTATGAGGATGCAAATCAGGTTTGCTTTACATAAACGCTGTAACGGTCGTGAGCGTAAGTCACCTTTGAAATTGGACGTAGTGAGTTGATCTTAGTCAACAACGCCTTTAAGGCGACAAAGACGCCGTTATGAGCATCTCACTGTTCTTTAACGAGGACACGTAATAGGGCTACGAGAAGTTGGATGTTCCTTCTGTGATATTGCCGAGAAACTTGGCAGCAACGAAGCCACTGCACGTGATTGGTAGAACTGGGATCACGGGAATGTACGGTCGCAAGAAAACCGGACACCGCACGTCCACGTGACACTACCGAGAGGGACGATCATAGAGTTCAGCGTATGGTTCTGGCCCATCATGCCGCATCTGCAGCAGCAATTTGAGCAGCAGTTGGCACTACAGTGACACGACGAGCTGTTACAAATCGGTTACTTCAAGGACAGCTAAATGCTGTGTATTGTGCGTTCCACTGACCCCAAACCACCGCCACTTGCGAAATCCGTGGTATCAAGCGAGAGCTCGCTGGATGGTATGGTGGAGGTCTATTGTGTTTTCTCATGCTGCCCCGATGCCCGTGAGCCGTGTTCACTCCTAACTATGCGGCTGCGTGAACTTGGCTCTCTACCTGTGTTTGGTTTCCCGCCCTTGTTGCAGTTACGCCATGGTTCTTCTTCCTTTTACGTGTGTCAGCAGCGATGTGTATCGATATTTGCGCCGTGTACCATCTTTGGTTTTGTGTATATAGTTTCCGGCTAGGGGTTTGCGGGCAGTCGGTCGGTTGCTGCGGACCAGAAAGTTACCTCCGCGCGGTGCAGTCGGCTGGGTCCGCTGGTGGTCCCGGCGCAGTGTCGAAGCGTGTGTGGAACTGTCTGATCGCTTCGAGCTTTGTGGTTCACTGATCCAGGACGTCAAGTTGAGTACTGGTTTCAAGTGCCCGAGCCACGTCCATTCGTGTTGAGTGGTTTGTTCCAGTGGTTCACTGTTGGGGAGGTTTTCCTGTGAGCAACACCGAGTGTTTCTATTGCTGAAATTTAGTCTCCATGCAGTGATATTAACTATAATGGTTGACTACAATTCAAGCGCACCAGCATTATTTTCTGCCTCGTGGCCGTTAGTGTTCCGGTTACCTGCCCGGGCCACTAACGTAATTTCAGGCAGCGTCCTTTCCTCACCTGTTGTCGCTGTCCAACACGGTGTGTAGTTTTGACAGCTTAATACATATACATATTGGATTGTGGATAATCACGCCCTTACATTTTGTGTTTCGATGCTCATGTACCGATTGGTGGCAAGCAAGTCAAGTCGTTTGCCTGTCGGTCCGTGGTTGTCCCTTGGTTGAGTTCCGGCGGATCAAGTGTAGTTGGGTTCACCACCTGTCTGCCGGCCGAAGTGGCCGAGCGGTTCTAGGCGCTTCACTCTGGAAACGCGCGACCGCTACGGTCGCAGGTTCGAATCCTGCCTCGGGCATGGATGTGTATGATGTCCTTAGGTTAGTTAGGTTTAAGTAGTTCTAAGTTCTAGGGGACTGATGACCTCAGATGTTGTCCTATAGTGCTCAGAGCCATTTTTTACCACCTGTCTCATCTAAGTGAACTAGGGCAGACCGACCCCCTGGACGCTTCTGAGTGCTGTTGCCTTTATTGTCTTTCTCACCAGTGTGTATTTGTCTGTTTATAATCTATCATAGCCAATGAAGAAATTCTTGGTTTTACTGTGTTTTATGTAACTTTGAATTCCGGCCATGGGGTATTTGCTGAAAGGTTGTTGCTGTTGTGTTTTTTCTTTTAGTTCGGTTTTCAGTTACGTAAAATTTAAGGTTTATGGTTATATTTTTTTTAATTTTGTAAAATTAATTGTGGGCCTTCAGCCTTGGCATCTTGTTCTTAAAATTACATTTCAAGCTTAAACATTGCGGCTTGCAACATTATTCTTAAAATTACCCTTTAAGCAAAATAGTGCGGGCTTCTGCATATGAAAGGTTATGCTAATTTATTTTAAAATCATCAAAATTTTATTGTGGGCCCTTGGTCGTTTGTATTTCATCTTGTTTACGTTCGTCTATCCACTTTTGCCTTGAGGCTTTCAGCCTAGCTGTAATAAAAATATATTTTAATTATTTTATTTGCTATTTTAACTGCATTTTTATCTTGTTGGTTTTTGAAATTCTTGTTTGGTGGCCTTCAGCCATGAAAGAATTGCATTTTATAAACTCGAGTTCGGCTATGTGCCGCTTTGGTTGTAAATGTGTTATTAAATTACAATAAATTACAATTTTGAGGTGAAACTGACCCCAACCTTATTTGGCCCTTTCCACAATCATAATCATCTGTTCTGCCCAGTGGGTTTAGCAGGCGTCTCAGCCTGTGATGGCCGTGTGTTGGTTAAAAGGAGGCCAGATGTGGGCCTTTAGCCAACCTGACTGCGTGCTAGCCACACTGGACATTGCAGCTGGAGTTATCGTCTGGAGTACGATTTCTTATGACAGCAGGAGAACTCTGGAGCTTATCTCATGAGCCCTGATGGCAAATTTATTCGTCAGTCTGGTGATTCGACTTGTTGAGCTGCCAATAAGGAGAGCATTCCAGAGGGTGCCTTCCAACAGGATAACGCTCACCCACATTCCGCTGTTGTAACCCTCCATCCTCTGCAGTCTACATGTTGCCCGGACCTACACGATCACCAGATCTATCTAGCACATGTGGGACATCATTGGACGATAATACTAGCGTCATCCAGAAAAACAGCATTAACCGTCCGTGTAATGGCCAACCAAACGCAATATGAAATTCCATCCCACAAACTGACATCCAGCAGCTGTACAACACAACATTCTGGCTGTTACACTGGTTATGAATGCACCAGCATTTCACATTTACAGTGCCTTATCTCGCGCTTACATTAAACTGTGATCCTGCGATGTTACTAACTTAAATACGTTACCTAGAAAAATATATCGAGAAATTTCTTTATTCTACGTTGTTTTTTGGTGTTGCGTCTTTTTACGTCAGTAAGTGTGTCACTTTTGGCCTCGTTACCTCGAACAGTACTAACATGGATAGAGTACGAAAGTAACTAAATAAATAAAGCTTTAATTTGTCATCTAAATGTATTATTGAGTAACTTACAGAAAACTGACATTAGAAAGCATTAACCAATCACCAATAAACGCTGGAAAACCGTAAAAAATGGTTCAAATGGCCCTGAGCACTATGAGACTAAACATCTGACGTCATCAGTCCCCTAGAACTTAGAACTACTTAAACCTAACTAACCTAAGAACATCACACACATCCATGCCCGAGGCAGGATTCACACCTGCGACCGTAGTGGTCGCGCGGTTTCAGACTGAAGCGCCTAGAACCGATCGGCCTCACCTGCCAGCAAAACCGTAAAACCTTAATTTTACATACATTTGGAATTATTACGTTAACCGAACAGCAGTAAATAACACAGAATGAATTCAGGCTTCATGATTAAATAATCAGGGAGTCAATAAAACGGAAGATTACTGTATATCTTAAGTCGTATTCAGATTCGCAGTTGTGGCACCTAATGGTGACACACTTTGGTACAACTAATATTAGCCCAATCATTATATTCCAACACTATACCAATTTGGCGTTGGAACGACTGCGTCGGTAGGGTTCGAGAAATATACGGCAGTAGCGGTCTTCTTCTTTCGATGATGTTTCTTCAGTTGTTCCTGCTGTTACACTCTCGGCCTGCTGCTTTCTAAATTAAGGTTGTCCGCTTCAAGTCAATAGGTTAGCCGTAATCGAACTGAAGGAGGTGATTGTAAACCACTAGGCCCCATATCGCTTATTCCGATACGTGGAAGTGAGTCTTCGCATATTGCTACTTGATCAGCATGAGGTATCCTCACAGCTTCAGGCGGTCTGCTCAAAATCGCTAATGGCTCTGCTAAGGTTTTCCCGTCACGATTGGAGGGCTGTGGTACAGGGCGATAAGTGGCTACAGATGCGGCAAAATCGGTTTCACTGAAGATATTCCTATTGAACGGTGTTATGCCTCTGGAATGGACGTGTGATGCAACGCTTACAACTGCAGAACTGTTACAAGCTCTCATGGTCATTCCTGGATGACTCTTCCTATGGTTGTCGGCAGAAGCATTGGACATATTTTTTAA